>NC_046163.1:91637638-91918901 GCF_011064425.1 Rattus rattus
GTCTGTCTCTGAGGTGTGTTTCCTGTAATAGCAGAATGCAGGGGTCCACCGTTCGCGTATCCAGTTTGTTAATCTGTGTCTTTTATTGGGGAGTTGAGGCCATTTTTTTAAAATGCTGGTTTTCTTCGACTGGATGGTTTTAGTTTTTTGTTGTTGTTGTTGTTGTTGTTTTTGGGTTTTTTTTTTTGTTTTGTTTTTTTTTTTTTTTTTTGGTTTTTTTTTTTTTTTTATTTTTTTTTTTGGTTTTTGTTTCTTTAAAAAAATAAAGTGACCATAGGTGTCTCAGTTCATTTCTGGATCTTCAGTTCTATTCCAGATCTACCTCCTTTTGTACAAAGTCTTTAGCCATGATTGCTCTGTATTACAGCTTGAGGTCAGGGATGGTGATTCTTTTATTGTTGAGTAGAGTTTTCATTATCCTGGGATTTTTGTTATTTTAAATGAATTTGAGAATTGCCCTTTCTAAGTCTATGAAGTCTTTAGTTGGAATTTCGATGGGGATTGTATTGAGTATGTAGATTGCATCCGATAAGAGGGCTATTTTTCTTATATTTATTCTGCCAGTCCATGAGCACAAGAATTCTTTCTATCTTCTGAGGTCCTCCTCAATTTAGTTCTTCAGAGACTTGAGGTTCTTGTCATATAAATCATTCACTTCCTTGGTTAGAGTCATGTTAAGATATTTTATATTATTTGTGACTATTGTGAATGTTGAGTTGGTTTTCTAATTTCTTTCTCTGCCTATTGTTCCTTTGAGTAGAAGAAAGCTACTGATTTGTTTGAGTAATTTTTTTATCCAGCTATTTGTTAAAGTTGTTTTTCAGTTGTAGTTCTCTGGTGGAATTTTGGTGGTCACTTAAGTATACAATCATATCATCTGCAAATAGTGACATTTTGATTTCTTTCTTTCCAATTTATATTCCTTTGCCCTCCTTTTCTTGTCTAATTGCTCTGGGTAGAAATTCTGGTAATATATTGAATAGATAAGGAGAGAGTGGGTAGCCTTGTCTGGTCCCTGATTTTAAGTGGGATTGTTACAAATTTCTCTCCATTTAGGTTTATGTCATCTACTGTTTTGCTGTGTATCGTTTTCACTATTTTTAGGTATGGGCCTTGAATTCCTGTTCTTTCTAAGATTTTCAACATGAAACAATGTTTTGTCAAATACATTTTTAGCATCTAATGGAATGATTATGTGAATTTTTTCCCTTGAGTTTGAATATGTAATGGGTTACGTTGATGAATTTCCTTGCATTCCTAAAGCCCACTTGATCTTGTTGAATGATTGTTTTGATGTGTACTTAGATTCAGATTGCTAGAATTTTATGGAATATTTATGCATCAATATTCATAAGGAAAATTGGTCTGAAGTTCTCTTTTGTTGTTTGGTCTTTATGTGCTTTAGGTATAAGCATAACTGTGACTTCATAGAACAAATAACATAATGTTCCTTTTTTCTATTTTCTGAAATATTTTGAAGATTATTGGTATTTGGTCTTCTTTGAAGGTCTGGTAGAATTCTGGACTAAAAGCATCTAATCCTTATTTTGTTTTGTTTTTGGTTTGGCTTTTTGGTGACTGTTGATGTTGCTGCTGCTGCTGCTGCTGTTGTTGTTGTTGTTGTTATTGTGGTTCTAAGACTGCAAAGGACTGCTTCTATTTTTTAGGAGTTTAAGACTGTTAGTTAATCTGATCCTAATTTTACTTTGTTACATGGTATCTGTCTAGAAAATTATCGGTTTTATCTAAATTTTCCAGTTTTTCTGAGTATAGACTTTTGTAGTAGGATATGATATTTTTTTGAATTTCCTCAGTTTCTGTTGCTATGTCTCCCTTTTCATTTCTGGCTTTGTTAATTTGGATACTTTCTCTGTGTCCTGTTATCAGTCTTGTGAAGGGTTTATCTATCTTGAATTTCTCAAAGAACCAGTTCCTGGTTTTGTTGATTATTTGTGTAGTTCTCTTTGTTTCTACCTGGTTGATTTCAGCCCTGAATTTGATTATTTCCTGAAATGTGCTCCTGGGCTGGGATTTAGCTCAGTGGTAGGCGCTTACCTAGAAGCGCCAAGGCCCTGGGTTCGGTCCCCAGCTCGAAAAAAAAAACCAAAAAAAAAAAAAAAAAAAAAAAGAAGAAATGTACTCCTATTGGGTATATTTGCCTATTTTTTTCTAGATCTTTCCAATGTACCATTAAGCTGTTAGTTTATGCTTTATTTAGTTTCTTTATGAAAGCAATCCCAGCTATGAGTTTTCTCCTTCATACTGCTTTTATTGTGTCCCATATGCTTGGGTATATTGAGTTTTCATTTTCATTAAATTTTAAAAATTTAAATTTCTTTCTTTATTTCTTCCTTGACCAAATTACTACTGAGCCGAAAGTTGTTCAGCTTCCATGTGTATGTAGGCTTTCTGTTGTTTGTGTTATTATTGAAGGCCAGGCTTAGTCTATGGTGATCTGATAGAATGAATGCATGGGATTATTTGAAATTTCTTGTATCTGTTAAGGCCTGTTTTATGACCAATAATATGGTCAATTTTGGAGAAAGTGCCATGAGGTTCTGAGAAGAAGGTATATTCTTTTATTTTAGGATGAAATGTTCTATAAATATCTGTTAAATCCATTTGGTTTATTACTTCTGTTACTTAAACTGTGCCTCTCTTTAGTTTCTGTTTCTATGATGTTTCATTGATGAGATTGGGATGTTGAAATCTGCCACTGTTGTTGTATGAAGGTCAATGTATGCTTTGAGTTTTAATGCACTTTCTTTAATGAATGTAGGTGCTCTTGCATTTGCGAGATAGATGTTCTGAATTGAGAGTTCATCTTGGTAGATTTTTCCTTTGAAGTGTATCAAGTGTCCTTCCATATGGTTTTTTTTTTGATCACTTTTGTTTGAAAGTCGATTTTATTTGATATTAGAATATTTATTCCAGCTTTTGTGGGTGACCATTTGTTTGGAAACCATTGTTTTTCAGCCTTTTACTTTATAGTAGTGTCTATCTTTGTTACTGAGGTGTGTTTCCTGTATGAAGAAAAATGCACACGTTAAAACAGGATCATATTAACCATTTAAATAGTCCCATAACCCCTAAATAAATCAAGACAGTCATTAAAAGTTTCCAAACCAAAAAAAGTCCAGGACCAGATGAGTTTAGTGGAGAGTTCTATGTAGCAAATTTAATGCCAGTCGAGGGCACACAGTGCTATCTATTTTCAGTTCTGGAATGTGAAAGTCAAAAAATAAAAGCCTGAACTACTATACAAATAAATTTAAACAAGACTGTGAAGGGGCTGTGGAAGTGAATCATACCAATGTCTGAAGGCAAGCATCCCAGACAGGAGATATTCATGAGGGACTGATTTGGTCTTGTTTTGGTGAGGTGAGCCATTTTTTTTTCTATTCCTTTATCCATACCTGTCTCTCACTATCCAAACATAGATATAACCTGTTATTAATTGTAGAAATGTGCAATAGCTTCCATTTCTTTATATTCAAGGTTATCTCGAAGAGGGGTTTCTGGAAATTCCCTTGGATTTCATACAAAAATGATCTTATTACAGAGATTATGGAACTAATAACAGTTGCAGATGACCCTAGGTTTTAATTTCTATCTAGTAGTTTCTTTCTTTCTTTCTTTCCTTTTTTTTTTTTTTTTTTTGACTGAAGGTTTTTCAGCAAGGGCTAGCTTTTCAGCTTTCTCCTCCCCACCCCCATTAGTTGTTCCCCTTTTATTCTATCCTGCCTGAAATTATATTTAATAGCAAGTCTTGAATCTGTTCAGGTTTATGTGACCAACAACTAAGGAAAAAAAATCTCTGTGACACGAGAAATATAAGCTGACACCAAGCAGCCCTATTTTGTTCATGTGATTTTACAGTTTTGGTAGCAGAATACTTTGCCACCCTACTCCATACCTTAATGTTCTTCCTCCATTTCAGTACTTAGAGAAAATATTAAAAGTTATGTTTAGCTAGGACTTGTAGCAAATGCATTTAATTTTGGAACTCTGGAGACAGGAACAAGCAGATCTCCCTAATCTCCATGAGCTCAAGGCCAGTCTGAACCCGAGGTTAGCTAGTGAGACCCTGTCTGAAAATCTAAAGAAATTAAGTCTGTTTAAATCTCCCCTGTGTTTAGTTTTAATAACTTACTTTAAACAATGAAGAAATTAAAAAAATATAGCCCTTTATTAATTTTAGATAAAAGAAACTGTTTAAGTGATCATTATTATAATTATTCATAATAATATTACATATCAATACATATGTACAGTATGCAATGAACAAATCAGGATAATTAATATTTTGTTTGCAACATACTTAAAATTTTGAATACCCATAAGAATTTTATATTTTAAGTGGTTAGATGTTATAGTACATGTTTATATTACATGTTTCAAATCTAGCTAATTAACATTTCTTTCTCTTTGTCAATTTTTAAGGAATGTTATTTTTAAGTGTTTTGGAATTTTTTGTTAGTAGCATTCAAAGGTTGTAATTGTAATTAAAGTTCATTTTTAAAGCATAATATTTAGACATTCAGGTTGAATTATGTGCCAGGACAGTGGGGGACACATAAGGAGATATGGTAAAATGATTATATAAAATATATATAATTCCATTCCAAGCAATACAATATTACTATGTTAAACGAAGGCATTTATGCTAATTATTCTACCATTGCTATGAATATACAGCCTTCCCCATCTCCCTACATTCTTGGTGTCCAAGAAACTTAAAAATCAATTGGTGACTGAGCTTCTTTCTCATTTACTTGTTTGACTCAGGAGTTATCAACTTCCAAGATCATTAACTTGTTAGTGAATTCTGTCTTTCTGTCTCTATAAGACTTTTACATGGGTTTCATTTTAGGCTACTTCAGTCATTCAACCATAAACCAGCTGGCTAATTCTTTAATCTCAAGGATGATACAATTTTTTTTCCTTAAATGATGTCTTTAGTGTCAAAAACTTACTTTAAACAAAGAAATTTTAAAAAAATAGTCCTTTGTTAATTTTTAATTAAAAGAAATTATTTAAATGATTATAATTATTCATATACTATTACATGTCAATGCATAAGTACAGTATGTGATGGTCAAATCAGGATCTCTTGGAAGAAGAACCAATTTGACTAATTCAAACTCAACTAATTTAGGAACTGACCTTTTAAAATTCTGGTATTTTCCCATTTTCTGTAAGAATTCATCATTTCCTTTCCCATACAAAGGAAGAATTATTGATTAAGGTGTTTGTCCCTCCTGCCTCACCTGGTGATCCATCCAATATGCAGCCACGAAATCCAGTCACTACTGCTGATACCAAGAATTGCTTGCTGAAAGGAGCCAGATATAGCTCTCTCCTGAGACTTTCTGCCAGAGCCCTACTGATAAAGATGAGGATGGTTGCAGGTAACCATTGGACTGAACATGGGGATTCCAATGGAGGAGTTAGAGAAAAGACTGTAGGAAACAAATCGGTTTGCAACACCATAGGAAGAACAACGATGTCAACCAACCAGCACCAGAGCTCCCAGGGATTTAACTACCAACCCAAGAGTACACGTGGAGGGACTCATGACTCCAGCCACATATGTAGCAGAGGATGGTGATATCAATCATCAATAGGAGGACAAGCCCTTGGTTCTGAGAAAGCTTGATTCCCCAATGTAGGGGAATGCCAGGGCAATAACATTGGAGTGGGTGGGTGGGAGTGGGAACATCCTCATAGAAGCAGGGTGAGGGTGAGGGGGTATGGGAGAGGGGTGAAATGGGATAACATTTGAAATGTAAATAGATAAAATATCCAAGAAAAATAAAATTAAAAAGAGTTGGTATCACTCTCATAAGGAAAATTAAGACAGTAAAAGCAGAAAAGCCAAATAAAGTTTACTTTTAACTTGTATTGATTTCAAGGCTCCATTTTCCTAGGTGTATTTGTATAGATATATTGTTTTTAATACATATAAAGCAAAATGAATTTTAAGTTAGGAAGGATTTATTTTGGCTAAAATGAAGAGCTGTTAGCATGTTATATACCTCTTAGTGTATTTTAATATGATTTCTTGAATAGTTTTTTTATTTAAATTACAAGAACTTGTCTCCATAATATAATATATATATATATATATATATATATATATATATATACACACACACACACTCACATGTGTGTGTGTGTGTGTGTGTGTGTGTGTGTGTGTGTGTGTGTGTGTGTGTGTACATCAGTGTCGGATCAAAGAACATCACTGGGAGAAAGACCCAATAAAACATTAATCCATCATAACAGTTCCTCAAAGACCATTGGCATCCTTTTGTTTGTAGCAAATTCATGACATCAATGGCTCATTGATTCCTGTCTCCCAGGGTTATCTTGGAAATTCTGAGAAATAAAAATATTTCATAATAAGTTATGGAAACTGATATTATAGTTTTATTTCTGTTTCTGTGATAAGCATAATAATAGCAACATAGAAAAGGAAAAGGTTTATTTCAGGTTCCACTTCTAGCCTTCAATCCATCATTGGTGAAAGTCATGGTAGAAATTCAAGGCAGAAATCTTGATACAGGAACCATGAAAGAATCCTGCTTACTGGCTTGCTGTGTTATTGGTTTGCTTTCTCATATAGGCCATACCTACTTGCCTCTAAATGTAGTCACAGAAGAGTGGACTAAGCAAACTCATATCAACCAAGATAATTTCTCAAATACATGTCCATAGGCCAATCTGCTCTGGCCAATATGTCAGTTGAGATGTCCTCAGACACCTTTGTCTGCAATGTGAAACTCAGATGGTTAGCAGCAATAATTTCTATGGGCTTTGGCAATCAAAAGATAAATAAATTTGTGTTTCTCATTAGCTGCGGTTTTTTGTTTTTTGTTTTTTGTTTTTTTTTCTCAAATTGTGCTTGGAGAGTCATTCCATATTGTAAACCAAAACAATTTTCCTCTTGAAATCACCCCAATACTCCAAAAATGAAATAAGAGTTCACAATGTCAATTGCCTTCATTTAAGAAACAGAAGCAATAGATAATAACAGATTTAATGTTCTACAAGCTTTAAGTTTCTTGTTACCTGTGCTTGTGGGGGATAGGGTATCTATCACTTACCCATTAAACCAAGTGTATGAAATAAAAAGACTGTCATAGACCATTAGAAGATTAGTTTTACAAAGAGATATCTCTGATCACAAGCCAGTTTGTACTCAGGAGTTACATCTTGAGGCAGACCCTTTATTCCTTTATCGTCCATGCTCTGTTTTTCCAAGAGGAAATATAAAAGTACTTTCAAATATGTTCATGCTTTAGCACCAAGGCAAGCAACTAGAAGTTTGTCTGTCTTAATATTGTTAAGGAACAATTTTATAAGAAATCTTACACAACTTTAATAGGATATGGATCCAATATAGCCTAAAGAAAGCTGTTATTTAACAGTTTTGTCTGTGGAGTAAGACTTGGATTGCAAACGCTGTTACGTTCTACTTACTAATTCAGTGAAAGAAGTAACTATGTATAATTCAAAGCACAGTCATGACATGAACAAGCTTAAGACAATCATGTTTTACAAATCCACTTATTTAAATGATCCTCTTCTTGGCTGCTGACACTGTAGATGACGTTATTATTTTAACATTGCCTGTAAATGCCACTTAATGCAGCAGAAAACCAGCAGCACACATTGCTTTAAGCAGTGAAGGTTTGACCACAGAAAACTAGGAGACTTCTCAGTACCTCCCTTTGTATTTCCACAACTCACTTGAATTATTAGTCTCCCTTTACAGCACACCCATGTGTACAATTATCAGGCCTATGTTTTTTTTTTCTTTTGGGGTTTGCATGCACTGTGAAGTCACATGAAAACTTTCAGATATGTTAGCAGTTAGTTTTATCTGTATTGGCATTGCAGTACTTTTGAGGAACTGTATTTTTATTCTTTAAAAGGAAAGGATCTGTGAAGAGTGAGAAAAATGCTTGTCAAAAGGTAACAAAACATTCCAGACAATGATTCTCTGCAAGCCAATTATTCTCACTATTTAAATAAATGTCTCCTTGAAACTGCTAAGAAATTGCTTGAAATTAAGTTTTGGTCCACTTTACAAAAGTAATTTTAAACATCATAGCCACTCCCTCAAGATTATTTATCATTTTGAATTTCCTCAGCTGTAGAGAGAAGCTCAATAAACTCCGGAAGATTTGAAGAGTTGGACGGTAACATATGAGCCTTAGTTTGAAGTGGTTTGCTATTATTCCAAACTTAAATTCTCCCTTCCAACTCATGTTAAAGGCTTTGTCCCACCATGGTGCTATTGGGAATTCATAAAATTTTATTTTTTTAAATTTATTTATTTATTCACTTTACATCCTGATCACAGTCACCATTCCTCCTCTCCTCTCAGTCCCACCCACCCAGATGGCTCCACCCACCCCTCCACCCCTACAGCCAAGGGGAACCTCCTCTCGCCACAACTCTGGATAAAAATCCACCCTGGTATATCCCATGCTCCATCCAGACTAAGCACATACTCTACCACTGAGGTCAGACAAGGCAGCACAGGTATGGTAATGAAATAAAAAGGCAGGCAACAGAGTGTGAGACAGAGGCAGCCCCGACTCCAATTATTAGTGAACTGACTAATTGGAGCAGTCATTGGTTGGCTTTCCCTTCAATCACTGCTCCATCTTTATCTCTGCAATCTTGTAGGACATGGAAAAAATTTGATCAAATGTTCCATGGGTCAGTTGATGTCCATCTCTCTCCAATGGATATACTACCTGGCTACAGTAAGTAGACACTTCAGTCTCCTTCTCCCCAGCTACAAGGAATCTCAGCTAAGGTCACCCCTATATCCTCTCAGGAGCCTTCTCTGTCGTAGGTTTCCAGCCTGCCCCAGAGATGAAATTTCCCTTTTCCGCCCAGCCCTGTCACCTTCCAGTCCTGCTCACCCCACACCTTAACCCTACCCTCATTTCTCACCCCACTCCCTGTCTCAACCAGTTTCCTTCTTCACTCCATGTTAACTGTTTTATTTCCCCTTCTGAGTGATATTCAAACATCCGCCCTTGAGCCCTTGTTACTGATCATCTTTGGGTCTGTGAATTGTAGTATGATTATCCTGTATGTTATGGCTGATATGGAGTACATACCATACATGTATTTCTAGGTCTGGAATAAATCACCCAGAATAATGTTTTTAGTTCCATACTTTTGTTTGCAAATTTATAATTTCCTTGTTTTTGATAGCTGAGTAGTATTCCATCGTGCAAATGTACCAAATTTTCTCTCCCAATTCTTTGTGACACCTGGGTTGTTTCCAGTTTTTAGCTATTATGAATAAAGCTATTATGAACATCATTGAGCATGTGTCTTTCTGGGAGAGTGGACCAACTTTAGGTATATGTCTGGGAGTGATATATCTGGGACCTGGGGTAGAAATTTTTCTAATTTTCTGAAAAACTGCTAGACTAATTTCCAAAGAATTGTTTAAGTTTTCATTCACCAACAATAGAGTAGTGTTTACCTTGGTCCATATCCTTGTCAACATGAGCTGTCACTTGACTTTTTGATCTTCGCCATTCTGGTGGTTATAAGGTTGAGTCTCAGAGTCATTTTTGATTTGCAGTTCCCTGATGACTAAGGACATTGAACATTTTTTTAAGTGCCTTTTTTGCCATTAGATATTCCTCTCTTGAGAATTCTCTATTTAAACTTGTACCCCATTTTTTTCAATTGGGTTATTTGTTTTCATTCATATTTAATTTCTTGAGATCTTTACATAATTTCCCATTCTGCAGGTTGCCAATTTTGTCTTATTGACATTGTCCTTTGCCTCAAAGAAGCTTACAGTTCTATGAAGCTCCATTTATCAGTTTTATATTTTAGTGCCTGTGCTGATGGGTGTGTTCAGGAAGTTGTCTACTATACCTATTCATTCAAAGCTATTTCCCTCTTTCACTTCTATTAACTTCAGTAGATCTGGTTTATATTGAGGTCTAAAGACCTCACTTGCACTTGAATTTGAGTTTTGTGAATGGTGATATATACTGATTTATTTGTAATATACTGAATGCAAACATCCAGCTAGAATGGCACCATTTGGGGAAGACGTGTTCGTTTTAGTTTTGTACAGTTTTGGTTGCCATGTCAAAGATCAATTTGATTCGATTGATTAAAGTATGTTTTATGCCAATACTGTGCAACTTTTGTTATTGTTGTTCTGTAGTACAACTTAAACAAAGGACCATGACATCTCCAGAATTTTACAGAATTTTTTCACTATCCTGTTTTTTTACTTTTCCATTATGTTGAGAATAGCTTTTCCAAGATATGTAAAGAATTTGTACTGATCCATGAGCAAGATAGATCTTTACATTTTCTAATGTCATGTTCAATTCAATTTTCTTCTTTCAAGTCTTGAAGGTGTTATCATATAGATCTTTCTCTTACTTGGTGAGTGGTTTGTGTGTGTGTGTGTGTGTGTGTATGTGTGTGTGTGTGTGTGTGTGTGTGTTTTGTTTTTATTGTTGTTGTTATTTTATGGCTGTATTAAGGGTTTTGTTTCCCTAGTTATTTTCCATCCAATTTACTATTTGTATAAAGGTGGGCTATTGGTTTTTCAATTAATTTTATATGCAGCTACATTATGGAAGATATTTATTAGACATGGGAGTCCTGTGCTAGAAATTTGGGTGTCTCCAATGTAATACTATCATATCATGTGTCAATAGCAGCATTTTGACTTCTTCCTTTCAAATTTGTATCGCATTGACCTTGTTTAGTTGTCTTATTGCTCTAGATAAAATTGTAATATTATAGTGAATAGATAAGAAGAGACTGGATACTCTTTTCCATGAGTTTAGTGGAATTATATTAAGTTTCAATTTAATTTGATCTTGGCTATTGTCTTGCTGTATATTGTCTTTATTGTGTTTAGGAATGTGCCTTATAGCTGTGATCTCTCTAAGACTTTTGTTATGAAAAAGTGCTTGCTTTTGTCAAAGGCCTATTTTCAGCACCTATTCAGGTGAGCATGATTTTGTTTTGTTTTGATTTTGTTAGTTCGTATGCTGGATTACACTGATGGATTTTTTTTTTAAGTTAAACTATCCCTGCATACCTTGGATAAAGCTGACGTGATCATGGTGAATGATGGTTTGGATATGGTCCTGTATTCAATTTGTGAGTATTTTATTGAATATATTTATAAGGGAAATTGACCTCCATTTCTATTTCTTTGTTGAGTCTTTGCATGTTTTTGATATCAAGGTGGTTGTGGAGTTATAGAAAGAGTTTGGCAATGTTCCTACTATTTCTAGTTTCTGGAATGAACGTCTCAGGGAACACTGGCATTAACCCTTTTTTGAAAGTGTGTTAGAATGATGAACTAAAACTTGCTCTGTTTTTTTTTTTTTTTTTTTTTGCTAAAATATTTTGCTTTTATTTCCTTAGGGGTTATAGGCCTATTCATTTTTTTAAGTGATCTTGATTGAACTTCAGAAAGTGAAATTAATCAAGAAAATTATTAATTTTGTTTAGATTTTCAAATTTTGTGGAGTACAGGCTTTCCAAGCAAGACCTATTGACTTTATGTATTTCTCAATTCTGTTATTATGTCCCCTGATTTTGTTTGAATGGATACTGTATCTCTGCCTTTTAATTAGTTTGGCTACTGGCTGGTCTATATTGCTGATTTTCTAAGAGAAATATTTCTTGGTTTTGTTGATTAATTGAATTATTTTTCCTTATTGCTAATGTATTGATTTTAGACTACACTTTTATTATTTCCTGCCATGTTTCTCCTCTTGGATGTGGCTGCTCCCTTTTCTTCTAGAAATTGCCAATATGAAATCTTTTCAATTTATTTATGAAGACATGGACTACTGTGGACTTTCTTAACATATTTTTCATTTTATTCCATCATCTTGGGTATGTTATGTCAATTATATAAAATCTTTAATTTCTTTCATTAATGCATCTTGACCCAGTGGTCATTGAATGGAAAGTTATTCAGTTCCCAAGAGTTTCTATGCTTTCTGTTTCTGTTGTTGCTGAAGTACATATTTATTCCATGGTGGGCTGATAATACAAGGCCAATTTTAGTTTTCTTATGTCTGGTGAGGTTTACTTTGTGACTGAGTCTATGACCAATTTTGGAGAAGATTCTTAAAGATGTTGAGAAAGTGCATTCTTTTGTACTTGAGTGAAATGTTCTGTAGATATTTCTTAGGTCCATTTGATTTCATAAAATATTTTACTTTCATTACTCCTCTATTATTCTCTGTATTGGTGATCTGTCCATTGATAAAAATGGGATATTGAAGATTTTAAGTATTAAATTGTGGAGTTTGATGTATGATTTAAGCTTTTAGCAATGTTTGTTTCGTGAATATGGCTATCCTTGCATTTGTGGCATAAATGTTCAGAATTGAGATGTTTTCTGGTGGATTTTATCCTTTGATGAGTATGAAGTGTCCTTTCCCATATCTTTTGATTACTTTTGGTGGAAAGCATTGTTATTAAACATTAGAATGTCTACTGCTTCTTGTATCCATTTGCTTCAAAAATCATATTTACAGCACTTTACTCTGTGATAATGTCTATTTTTGCTGCTGAGCTGTATTTCTTGTATGCATTAGTGTGATGGATTCTGTTTTGTATCCTTACTGTTAGCCTATATCCAGTCCACTGATGTTGAGATATATTAGTGAATATAGATTATTTAGTTTTTTTCTTTTGATTATGCTTGTGGGGGAGAGAGAGAGAAGAGAGAGAAAGAAAGAGTGAGAGAGAGCCAGAGAGACAGAGAGACAGAGACAGAAACACAGAGGGGTTTCCCTTTTGGTTTTCCTGGAGTGAGGCTACTAATTTCTAAAAATTTCTCACGTTTCCTTGGTTTCTTGTAGTAGATTCTATAGGGCTGAATTTTAGATAGCTATTGTTTAAATTTGTCTTTATCATAGAATATCATGTTGTCTCCATCTATGGTATAATTGTTTTGCAGGGTATAATATACTGGGCTGTGACATCTGGCCCTTCTGACTTTTAGAGTCTCTCTTGAGAAATAAGGTGAAATTCTGATAGGTCAACCTTTAAATGTTACTTGTACCTTTTCTTTTGCTGTTTTTAATATTCTGTCTTTGTTCTAGAGATTGAATGTTTTAAATGTTACGTGATAGTAGAATTTTCTTTTCCAGTCCAATCTATTTGGTGTTTTGTAAGCTTCTTATATATGTATAGGCATATCACATTTTAGGTTAGGGAAATGTTCTTCTATGATCTTGTTGAAAATATTTTCAAACTTTGGAGGTGAGAATCAGCTTCTTTTATTCTTATTATTCTTAATTTTAGTCTTTTCATCATTTCCTAGATTTTTTGGTGTTTTGTGAATGTTTTGAATTTAACATTTTTCTTTGACTTATGTAAATTGTGTCTTCTATGTCTCATATTATCTCTTCCAGTTCTTGAATATTGTTGGTAATGCATACTTGAGTCTGTAGTTCATGTTCTCTTCCCTGTGATTTTATTGTCTGGATTTTTTTTTTTATTATGTCTTCTTTATTGCATCTATTTCCATTTCCAGGTTTGAACAATTTTATTTGTTTCCATTATCTGTTTGATTGTATTTCCTTTATTTCTTTAATAGATTTATTCATTTCCTATTTAAAGTCTCTATTATCTGTGTAAGATTGGATTTAAGGTCATCTTTTTGTGCTTCTGCTGAGAATTTTAAACCTGTGGTTGTTATCCTGAAGCTAACAATAGTTGTCATTAGGTATAACTACTCAACTAGGAAGCTCTCATTAAGGAAACTTGAGTGTAGAGATGTTTAAAGAACATCAAAGCAGTTGTCTCACATGTCTAGAAAACCTTGGGTAGGCCTGTACAGATCTGTCCTGAGAGGCAAGAAAAAGAGGCATGGACTTCTGCTCCTTTAAGCAAAGATGCCTATTTGAAATAATCATAGAGCAATATTAGTTCCATTAATATATCATGACTTTTTCTCCAGTCTTGTGAGTATCAACCAAAATATGATGTGAGTGAAGGTGCTGCAATAACAGTAAGATAAGACTCTCAGTGTTCAAAGGGCACATACAGCTGCTAACGGACATACGATGCTGGGCTAGGCATTTGATTCAGTGCCTGTGCTTCAGAGGGTTAATTAATGTCTGAAATTTGGTTGGGAGCACTTAGTGAAATAAGGGCTTTCCATTTCCATTTTGGTATTCTTATATATGTTTAGTAAATTGGAATTTAAAGGAAACTATAAACTTTTCTTCATTTTATTTCACAACAAGGGATCAAACACAAGGTCTTGTATATATTGCTATCTATGGCCAATTCTTTGAAAATATAAACATTAAATAAATTTAAAACAAAGGTAGAGTTATAATAACATTAGGCTTTGGAATATATACTATATACTATTTACTGGTACATGGTAAAATTTAAAAATTTGCACATCAGCACTTTATACATTTATTTCATCACTACAATAATTCTGTTCACAGGGTAGAAAAATTCAAAATTGGCTTTATAAACATAATTAATGAATATTGTATATAGTACTTTGATACCCTATGGTATTTTAGTAGCTGTCTGCATTCTCCAGTGTTAGCAACCAGAAAAATATTCATGTTTCCTGAAACATTTGTCACTGCTTCTTTTGTAAAAACAATTTTTATAAAAATAACTTTCTGTAAGGACAACACATAATTACTGACTATGGTTTTTCTAATATGCACAATGGGACTATGAGAAAGTAAGGAATGGTGGCTGATATATTTCTTTGTTTATGATGAAAAAAACTAGTTATGGGACAGAGGGCTCTCTCACAATAATGATTGTGATTATCAACTAATTATGGTTCATATGTGATAATTTGTGAAAATCCAGTGAAATTTAGATACAATTTTATGAGTTTAAACACTACTGCCCTCACTTTACAGAGTAAGGAAATTGGCTGCAACTCCAAAAACTTTTGTAAGGACAGTTATTTTGTAAATGTAGTACAGACAATACTCTGCATCACAAACATGTCCTCCTCTCTTCTTGCATTCTGCTTCCTAGGTAATGGTTCATTAGAGTTCAATGCATATAACTAGCCTTGTGGAATGTCAGCTTTTTAGCTGCAAAGTCTAAATGATAGGATTGCCTACTTTGCTTACTTGCTACAAATTTGAATAAAGCATTCCACAATAACAGATTGTATAGCCCATCAGTAATAAAAATGCTAAAACCACTAGTTGCTTTTATGCTTTCATGCTTCTATGCATAATCATATTGTGTGAATAGTCAAAAATCTACTTAATATATTCACAGAACTGTATTTGGTACCAATTTTCAGTGACCGGTTGAGGATTTGTTGATTTAGGGATGTAACAGATGGGGATATTTCAATTCTATTTGTTTTAAGTAATTAATTGTGAACAAATTGATTTGAAATGCAAATTTTCAATTATTTTTAAACTATTATTGTAATTTTGGAGGATTACAGCCAACGTATTGCTTATACTAGGCAAGTACTAGGTCACTGAACTATATCATCTTTCAAATTCTTAATTCTTTGCTTTCTTTAATAAAATCTTCTCAGAAGGAATGTTAGCAATTCATGTGCCAAATATTTTTAGAAGATATGTTGAATATAATCATCTTCCTCACAAAGTTCAGTCATATGCACAATATTGTCAGATTAATTTTGTACTTGTAGTTCTCATTTCTTGGAGGAATATTGAAGAATCAAATGTTCTTGCCTTAGAAAACTTATGGCTTTGATAATTGAAAACAGAAATAAAGCATCCTTAAAATTTTGCAGGTACGGATGTCTGGTAAGTGTCATTTTGGTTGATATAAAAACTGAATATAATCTTCAATTTTTCTATCTTTATTTTTAGTTTTTACTTATTTTTATTATTTATTTATTTATTTATTTATTTATTTATTTATATCACAAGTGATGACCCACATCCCTGCCCCTCCCACACAAAGTCCTTCCTCCATATTCCCCCACTTCTCCTCTGAGAGTGTTGGCCCCAGTAGGTACTCTGACACATCAAGTTTCTGCAAGATTGTCACATCCTCTCCCACTGAGGTCAGACTGGTAGCCATGAAAACTGAGTTGCCCGTCTGCTACATATCTGCTAGAGGGACTTGTTCCAGCCCATTTAAGTCATTTGATTAGTAGCTCAGACTGAGAGCTCCCAGGGGTCCAGATTTGTTGACTCTGTTGGTCTTTCTGTGGCATTCCTATCATTTCAAGGCTTTCAATACATTCTCCAACTTCCATAGATGTCCCCAACCCCTGTATAATGTTTGACTATTGGTATAGGCATCTCTTTCAGTCAGTTGCTGGACACAGCCTCTCAGAAGGAAGTTATGCTAGGCTCCAGACTCCCATCTGCAAGTATAACAGAGTTTCATTGACCATGTCAGGCACTGATGCTCGTCCATAACATGGGTTTCGAGTTGGACCAATTTCTAGCAAGTAGGTTTTGCTGTACCACTCTAACCTCTGAGAATGTGCCACCCTACCAGCCCCCACCCAGATTCCCTAGGATCCATGGATGAAAAACACAGACTCACATTCCAGTTAATCTTAAATGCCTTTCTTAATTTGATTAGTAGGCAGTGCTAAACCTCCCCTGCCACCCAGCCATAATTGAATAGAGTGGCCAATGTCTACCCCAACTGAAAACTCACATGGTTGTTGGCATTTTCTCCTGCTACTGCTCTCTCTTTCTCTTCTCCCAATTTTCTTGCATCTTCTAGCTTGCCTGAGGTGGATCAGAATCCCTGACTATTCTGCCCACTTCATTGGACACTAATATCTTTATTGATAGATAAAAAATCAATTGGGGAACAAGACCTCAGTATCAGCATCATCCCTACATCTCACCTCTCCTGCCCAATAAAATAGCAACAATAACAAAAACAACAACAACAACAATATTAATAATAAACTCTTCTCCTATACAAAAATTGAACAAAACCTTAACAATCATGTAAATTACAAAGTATATAATTTAGCCTCTAACACTATCTGTAAACCATGTCTTCCACTCTGTAACATCTCTCTCAATGTTAAACATCTTGAGTTGGATTAGGAGATTGTAAATAGTTTTCAACCACTTCAGAAATCCAATAACTACTTAAACATTACCTGGGTATATAGGAAGCATCAAACACAGCTTCTCAAACTTAAACAATTGTAAAGATACCTGACTTCCTGGAGAGCCTCCTAATTTCTCATAACTTTGGAACATCTGTCATAGGCATTTTGGCCCAGAATCATCTGGTAGACCTTTGCAGAACAGGATTATGAAGGACTGTTTATTTTCTCTTGGCAGAGCTACCAGTCGAATATTTCATACAGCATATCCTTTTCCTGGACAGTATTTTGTCTGAGGACAAAATAGTCAATTGCTGCCCCAAGGTATTTTGCCAGCATAAGTAACATTGCCTGGAGGTCAAGATGCTCATTTTTTTCCTTTGAACCAAGAAAGGGGTGTTGTCAGGAGCAGACATGTCTCTAGTCAAATGATCTAATAATAATGAAATGAATAAATGTCAGATTCTGTGGACTTCTGATGTTGTAGAAGAATACGTGGTGTATCTGAACTGTTAAGCCTTGACTACTCATAGCTATTTTTAACTGAATAATATGAAAACACCTTCTTATAGTCAAATCTGAATCTAACATAACCATGAGTTTGCTATATGGCCCTTTACTTGTGTTTCTTAGTCATCTAGAACCGGTTTGTAGTAGCAGTTATTAGAAGAACTGGGTCTAGGCTTTGTATTAATAAATTTGTTGCATAGGTACAATGCCTATTTAAGAGTAATAATACTAATTTTTAATTTTGTCTCAATATAAGTAATTTATATAAATGAAAACGTTAATTCTACATCAATATATAAATTTTGTAAGAAATTATTTTCCAATTTCGAAAATAGCTTCAATTTTGCATCAATTATAAAGATTTTGAACAATTAAGATTATGGATACACAATGCTTTGTTCAAGGATAAAATTTAGTAATCTATTCCACCTATTTCCTCCGTTAAAAATTATGAAAATTTCCAAATTATCCCTTAAACTGACAGCGTCTTTATACTGTCATTAACAGATATCCAAACCCAGGGAATTGGGCTGACAACTCTCCAAACTTCTTCCAGCTGGTAAGGTGTAACAGAAAGCCTTTAATGGTATGGGGAGGGGTAGGGAAATCAGAAAAAGAAATGGTTAGATTTAAGAAAACTAGCTTTAGCATCTGTTATATAGTATCTGAGTGCGAAGAAGGCTCAGGCCTTGACTGAAGTTCTGACTGGGTCCATCTGAAAGGTTTGATGAAGCCAAAAAAACTGGGAATCAGAGGCAATCCCCAAAACTGTTTTGGGCAGCAACTGCAGAAAGGAGGGCAAGTAGATCATTTTCCTATCTCTGATGATGAATTTCACCAAAGCTGTATATTCTGTAATATATGAATCTCACAATCAAAATTTTAGTACCACTAAGTTATTAACATGGATTTTGCAGGGTTCAGAGTTCACTTAAGGATGAAATTTTGTTCTTTCTTTGAACAGGTAAAAGACGGCTATCTTTTTATGAATGAATTTTCTTAATACCCAGTTGTAGTAAGTCTTCATGCCATGTGGATGATGGCACAAATAATCTTTACCTGTCTTATTTGATTCTCTTGAATTTTTTTAATTCTTCAGGGAACTTCCCTGTCATATCTGATCCATGTGATTCTGGATGGGTTCCAAATCCTCTTCTTCTTTACTGTCAACACAAATACAGAGCATCTCTTAAAAAGTAACTAGTCTTATGTCCAGTAGCCAGATCATTAAACATTTACCTTGACCTCTCCCAGAAGAATTTTAATATAACTACCAAACTCAAAACCATACTTATTTTGATAAATAAAACAATTCAAGGTAAATAAAGCAATCTAAACAAATATTACCACATGAACAGTAAGTATTTCTGCAGTCTCTTGCCCTAACCTTCTTTAGATCAAAGCCTAAACTATTGTTTAATATCTCTGTCTACTTATTGTATAAGCCTATTTCAAGGCTCTATTTGTCATACCAGGCAAAGAAATTCCAGAAATCCCATAAGTTCCTGATGTTTAAAGATCCTGAGAAATTGTCCTTGTAAGACTTTTTCAAATCTTTCCTAAAGCCATTTTTCATTCAATCTCCCTAACTTCATCCTTCTGTGAACTTTAATATTTCTGCACATGTAAGAACATTTAAACAATTCCCATCATACTCTTTTATACCTTCATACTCTCTTATACCTTAAGGAGAGAGCCCACCTGACTCTCTGCCTCTTATATTAAGCTATTTGATTCAGTTCTGAACAGCAGGGAGAAAAATTCCATGTGGCTCATGCAAAAACTATATTCCATTAAAACAAATTAAATTAAATTTTAAAATCTATCCTTTGATTACCTGCTCATGGGAAGCAGGAGTCTTTTATCATTTGGCTCTCTGCCTCAGAGCAGCTATCCTGTCTCTTTGCACAGCAGGGGATTCCAGAATTTCTAGCTAAGGCTCTCTCTATGTGCCTTTGCTCAAGTTCCCTGTGCTAGAGCCTTGTGACTTGCTCTGCTGAGAAACCAATTGTCCCTACTTCCTAGACTTATTTTGCTTTGTGTTTATAATTCATCCATGAATTTCTTAATTGATAGTGGACTCTTGCCTTTCACATTTTCCTCCATCTGTAGTGTGTAATTTTTCCTATCCTGCCTAAGCTCTGGAAAAAGGTCACACTACCAGATCCCACCTAGATTCCCTTGATGCCATGGAAACACAACAACAACATCAGCAACAACAACAACAGACACACAGACACAGACACACACATACACACACACACACACACACTACAACACACACCACACACCACATCACAAACACACCAGTTAATCTTAAAATGCCACTGCTAACTCAATGACTGGGCACTGGTAAACTGCCCCTGTTTCCCAGATATAATTGGATAGAGTGGCCAATGGTCACACAAACTGAATACTCACATGCTGATTGGTAATATCTCCTTTCTCTACATTCTTCATTTCCTTCCCCAGTTCTGTGTCTGCTAGCTTCCCTGTGAGGACCTGGAAGTTCTGTCTATTCTGCCCAGCTTATTGGCCACTAGCATCCTTATTGATGCATCAAGAGCTAATTGAGGAACAAGACCTATTATTGGTTGGCTTTTCTTTTTCTTTTTTTCTTTTTTCTTTTCTCTGTTTGTTTTTTCCTCTGTTCCATCCCTGCAATTTTTAGAAATGACAAATTTGGTGTTAAGAGTTTTGTGAGTGGGTTGGTGTCCTATCTCTCAACAGAGGTTCCTACCTGGCTCCTGGAGGAGGCATCTTCAGCTTCCATGTCTTGTTTGTTAGGCATATTGGCTAAGGTCTCCTGCACTGACTCCTGGAAACCTGCCCTATTCCAGGACTCTTGGACTTCCTAGAGAGTCTCCCCCTGTCACCACTCCCAGCAGCTGCAGATTTCATTTACTCTCCTGCCCTTCTGGCCACTTCTGCTTTCTCTCCCTGTATGATCCTGTCTCCTCATTCCCTTCTTCTTCCCCTCACTTACCAAGATCTCTCCCTTCCTCTGCCACCTATGGCTATTTTCTTTTCTTTTCTAAGTGTGATTCAAATATCCTTGCTTGTCCCTTGCTTCTTGTTTAACATCTTTGGATCTTTGGGATATATCATGGATATTCTGTACTTTATAGCCTTGATAGCTAATATCCATTTATCAGTCAGTATATACAATGTAGGTTCTTTTTGGTCTGTGTTACCTCACTCAGGAGGATATTTTCTAGTTCCATTCATTTGCCTTTGAAATTCATGATGTCTTTGTTTTTAAAAGCCAAATTGTATTTCATTGTGTAAATGGAATTTATTGGGTTGTTACCATTTCTGACTTTTACAAATGAACATAATGGGGCATGTGTCCTTGGGGTTTGGTACAGAATCTTTTGGGTATATTCCCAAGAGTAATACAGGTGGTTCTTCAGGTAGAACTATTTCTAGATTCCTGAGAAACCAGCAGTTTGGTTTCCACAGTGGTTGTAGAAATTTATAATTCTACCAGCAATGGAAGAGTATTCCTCTTTCTCCAAATCCTTGACAGCTTTGTTGTCCCTTGAGGTTTTTATCTTAGCCATTCTGATATGTAAGATGGAATCTTATTTAATATCCCCTTGGTCTCCTTTTGCTGTTGAATTGCTCTTGTGGGTGGTGGTGGGAAAGAAAGGTGAGAGTTGTGCTACATCTCAGAGGTAAATGGGAGTGGGAAGAGGGTGAAGAACTATGGGAGAAAGTCAGAATTTTGAATGTAAATAAATCAAATAATTAATTTTTTAAAAGTACAGAATGTCTGAATCATCTTGATTTGAATTTCTCTACCAACTAAGGTAGATTTTGAGGATTTCTTAAAGTGGTTCTCAGGCAATCGAAAGTTCTCTATTGAGAATTCTGTTTAGTTGTGTGCCCATTTTTAAATGGCATTGTTTGGTTTGTTGGAGTTTAACTTCCCGAGTTCATGTTATATTTTGGATATTAGCCTTCTGTCAGATATATGGTTAGTGAAGATATTTTCCCTATCTGTACACTGCTGATTTCTCCTGTTGATAGTGTACTTTTCAGTATAATGAAACTTATACTGGACTTATACTTATAATGGACTTAGGGTCTGAGCCGTTAGTGTTCTGTTTGGGAAATTGTATCCTGTACCAATATGTTCAAAACTATTTCCCATTTTCTCTTCTGTTAGGTTTAGTGTATCTGTTTTCATTTTGAGATCCTTGATCCATTTGGACTTGAATTTTGTGTAGGATGATAAATATAGATCTCTTTACATTTCTTCTATCTGCAGCTCGACAGTTGGACCAGCACCATTTGTTTAAGATGCTTTTTCCCCCTTCTGTTGTATGGTTTGGCCTCTTTTTCAAAAACTCAAGTGTCCATAGGTATCTATGTTTATTTCTGGGTCTTCAATTCTATTCCATCTACCAAAATGTCTGTTTCTGTACCAATATCAGGCAAGTTTTTTTTTTTTTTTTTGTCACTGTTGCTGAATACTTCATCTTAAGATGAGGAATCATGATTCTGCCAAATGTCCTGCTATTTAGGATTGTTTTGGAGTTTTCCTTTGAGCACATGAAAACAAGAATGGCTCTTTCCAGTTCTGTACAAACTGTGTTAGGACTCTGATATGAATTGCATTAAATTCGTAGATTGTTTTGGTAAGATAGCCATATGTTTCATGATCATGGATTATCTTTTCATCTTCAAATAGCTTCTTCAATATCTTTCTTTAGGGACTTGAATTTCTCATTGTATAGATCATTTAATTGCTTGGTTAGAGTTAAACCAAGATATTTTACCTTATTTGTGCTATCGTGAATGGTGTTCTTTCCTTAATTTTTTTTCTGTCTGTTGTCATTTGTATGAAAGGATGGCTACTTATTTCTTTGATTAAATTTTATAATTAGCCACTTTGCTGAGGCTGTTTATTAGCTGTAGATAGTACTTTGGTAGGATTTTGGGGATCACTTGTATATATTATTGTATCATTCATTAGTAGTCATACCTTGACTTCATTAGTTCAAAAAAGTATTCCCTTGATCTCTTTTTGTTGTCTCATTGCTCTAGGTAGAAGTTCAATTACAGTATTAGATAGATAGATAGATAGATAGATAGATAGATAGATAGATAGATAGAAAGTAACCTTGTCATGTCCCTAATTTTAGTGAAATTGCTTCGATTTCCCTCCATTTAATTTGAAATTGGCTATTAGTTTGCTGCATATTGTTGTTACTGTGTTTAGGTATGTGCCTGGAACCCATGCACTTTCCAAGATTTTCAATACAAAGGGGGTGTTGGATATTTCTCAAGGGCTTTTTTTAGCATGTAATGACATGTTTATACATTTTTGTCTTTTAGTATGTTTATGTAGTGTATTGATGGATTTTTGTATATTGAACCATTGCTTCATCCCTGGGATGAAGCCTCCTTCACCATGGTGAATGATGTTTTTGATGGGTTGTCAGATTTAAGTTGTCAGAGTTTATTGACTATTTTTGTGTTGAAGTTGATAAGCAAATTTGTTCTTAAATTCTGTTTTTTTTTTTGAGTCTTTGTGTAATTTAGATAACAGGATATCTGTGGTTTCATAGAATGAATTAGGCAGTGTTCCTTCTGTTTATATTTTGTGGAATAGTTTGAGGAGAATTGACATGTAATGGGTTTGGCATAATGCTGCTTTAATTCTAATATTAATTTGGGTTCCCAAAATTGTTTGCAAGACAGAGTCCATTCATAAGAGACTGAAGGAACCTGACCCCAGTTAATTCTGATTGGTAAACAAAGATTTCAGCAGTAAGTAACTAGGGAGAAGAGACATAGATGAGGCTTAAAATACCTGAGATTGGGACTGAGAGGAGGAGGAAGGAGAAGGAGCTCAGTCATGCCAAAAGAGTATGGACGAGAAGAGAAACAACATGCCTGGAAAGAGTTCAGAACATAGAGGTGTAGCTGCCATGTGAAGAAGATGGGAGAGCTTGATCCAGAGCACAGCCTAGATGGGAAGTCCTCTTGATCCAGAGCAGCCAAGATAGTAAATAGAATTAGTAAGTAATGAGTCAGGATTAACCACATGGAGTTTAGGCAGTGGCCCAACTACTGAGTGGTTTAAAGCATTTCAAAATGTAAAGGTTACATGTATATCTTTCATTAGGTAATGCAACCAATTGAGATGGGTAGTAAACTCACTGCTGGGAATTACTTTTTAAATATTTAGTTCAACATAGAAATTAAATTATCTTTGCAGTTCTGATAGAATTTCTACAGTAAAACCATCTCTCCTGGGTTTTTTTTTAAAGTTAGGATACTTTTAGTGACTGCTTCCATTTCCTTAGGTGTTATGGGACTCTTTACGTTGTTTAATTGGTCTTGATTTAACTTTGGCATGTTGTATCTGTTTACAAAGGCATCAATTTCATTTAGATTTTCCAGTCTTGTGTAGTAAAGGCTCTTAAAGTAAGACCTAATTAATTTTTTATTTCCTCAGTTCCTACTGATACCTTTCTTTTAATTTGTGATTGCACTAATTACTGTCTCTGTGCCTTTTAGTTAGTTTGGCCATGCGTTTATTTCTCTGGTTTTTTATCTGAAAGAACCAGCTCTTGTTTATAAATATGTTGTAAAGTTCTCTTTCTTTCTAATTGATTGATTTCATCCCTGAGTTTGAATATTTCCTGCCATTCAATCCTCAGGTGTGTATTCGCTGCTTTTTGTTCTAGAGTTTTGAGGTGTACTGTTAAGTTGCTAGAATGAGATCTCTCTAATTCTTTATGCATGCACTTATTGTCATGAATTTTCCACTTAGCATTGCTTTCATTGTATCCCATAACTTTTGGTGTAATATGCCTTCAATTTCATTGAATTGTAGAAAGTCTTTAATTTGTTTTTTTATTGGATATTTTTATTAACATTGCAAATGTTTTCCTCTTTGGTGGTTTCCCATTCAAAAACCATATCCCATCCCTCTCTCATTTCTTCTGTGAGGGTGTTACCCCAGCCACCCATCCACCCCTTCCTGCCTCCCTGTTCTGATATTTCCCTACACTTGGGGCCCAGCCTTAGCAGTACCGAGAGCTTCTCCTCCCATTGTGACCAACTGGGCCCTCCTCTGTTACATATGCTGATGGAGATAGGGGTCTATCAATGTGTACAGTTGAGTGGTTGTTTAGGCCCTGGGAGCTCTAGTTTTTTGGTATTGTTGTTCCTATGTGGTTGCAAGCCCCTTCAGCTCATTCAATCCTTTCTCTAACTGCTCCAATTGGGAAACAATTCTCAGTTCAGTGGTGGGAACCTAGCATTCGCCTCTATATTTGTCATGTTTTGGCAGAACCTCTCAGGAGACAGCTATCTCAGGCTCCTGTCAGCATGCATTTATTGGCATCAGCAATATTGTCTGGGTTTGGTGGCTCTGTGTATATGGGCTGGATCCCCACGTGGCAAAGGCTCTGAATGGCCATTCCTACAGTCTCTGCTTCAAAGTTTGTCTCCATATCTTCTCCTATGAATATTTTTCCCCCTTTTAAGAATGGCTGAAGTGTCTGCACTTTGGTCCTTCTTAACCTTCATTGGCTCTATATCTTGGGTAATTCAAGCTTTTGGCCTAATAGCTACATAACAGTGAATGCATACCATGTGGGTTTTTGTTTTGTTTTGTTTGTTTGTTTTTCTTGTTGTTGCTGTTTGTTTTATTTTGTGAATGGGTTACCGCACTCAGGATAATATTTTCTAGTTCCATCTATATACTTAAGAATTTCATGAAGTCATTGCTGGTAATAGCTGAGCAATACATTTTGTTATTGTTGAAATGCAGCATTAATACATGGTTATCTGGTAGAATGGAAGGGATTATTTCCATCTTATTGTAACTGTTGAGACTTGGCTGGTACTTGGTTATTTGGTCAATCTTGTAGAAAGTTCTTTGAGGTACTGAGAAGTAGGTATATTCTTTTGTTTTAGAGTGAAAGGTTCTGTAGATATCTGTTAAATATTTTTGGTTCTGAACATCTGCTAAGTTCATTGTTTCTCTGTTTATTTTCTGGTTTGTTGAAAGAGAGTAATGCTTTGTATTTCCTGTTATTTTGCTGTTGGATATATTTCTTTTTATCTTTCTCTCTCAGTGTGCATGAGTTCTTTCTTCTTTGCATTTTACCATGATAATTTCTTCTGTTTCTTGGGTGTAGTTGCCCTCCTGTTATCAGAGATTTCCTTTTAGCATCATTTATAGGACTGAATTAGTAGAAACATATTGTATAAATTTTGTCTTATCATGAAATATCTTGTTTTCTCCATCTATGCTTAGAAACTTCCTTCTTATAGTAGTCTGGACTGACATCTATGGTCTCTTAACATCCTCAAGACACCTGTCCAGGATCTTCTAGATTTTATAGTCTATGTTGGGAAGTCAGGTATAATTTTGGTTGGTTTGCCTTTATGTTACTTGGCATTTTCCATTGCAGTTTTTAATATTCTCCCTTTGTTATCTATATTCAGTGTTCATTTGATTATTATAGGCAGGCAGATTTTTTTCATAGCCCAATCTATTTTGGGGACTGGATGCTTCTTGTACATGTATTATCATCTCTTTCTTTAGGTTAGGCAAATTTTCTTCTATGATTTTGCTGATGTTTTCTGCTCTTTTGAATAGGGAATCTTCATTCTCTCCTATTCCAATTATTCATAGATTTCCTCTTTTCATAGTGTTCCAAATTTCATGGATTTTTAATGTTAGAAATATTTTACGTTTGGCATTTTCATTGATCAATGCATCCATTTCTTCTATGATGTCTTCTATTCCTGTAATTTTCTTTTTTACCTCTTGTATTTTGTGGTGATATTCTCTTTACTAGGTTGTCCATCTCCAGGGTTGCCTCCATTTTTGTGTTTTTTGTTGCTTCTATTTTTAGACTCCAGATGACTTTATTCAATTACTTTTCCTGCTTGCTTGTATTTTTCAGTATTTTTTAAGAGATTTTTTTTTGGTTTCTTCTTTAAAAGTTTCTACTCATTTGATTGTGTTTTTCTTGTATTTCTTTAAGGGAATTATTTAATTCCTTTTTTTCCTCCCACCCTCCCCCATTGCCGCCTCCCCACAGTCTAGTTCACTGGGGGTTCAGTCTTAGCAGGACCCAGGGCTTCCCCTTCCACTGGTGCTCTTACTAGGATATTCATTGCTACCTATGAGGTCAGAGTCCAGGGTCAGTCCATGTATAGTCTTTAGGTAGTGGCTTAGTCCCTGGAAGCTCTGGTTGTTGGCATTGTTGTACATATAGGGTCTCAAGCCCCTTCAAGCTCTTCCAGTTCTTTCTCTGATTCCTTCAACGGGGGTCCCGTTCTCAGTTCAGTGGTTTGCTGCTGGCATTCGCCTCTGTATTTGCTGTATTCTGGCTGTGTCTCTCAGGAGAGATCCACATCCGGCTCCTGTCGGTCTGCACTTCTTTGCTTCATCCATCTTGTCTAATTGGGTGGCTGTATATGTATGGGCCACATGTGGGGCAGGCTCTGAATGGGTGTTCCTTCAGTCTCTGTTTTAATCTTTGCCTCTCTCTTCCCTGCCAAGGGTATTCTTGTTCCCCTTTTAAAGAAGGAGGAAGCATTCACATTTTGATCATCCGTCTTGAGTTTCATTTGTTCTAGGCATCTAGGGTAATTCAAGCATTTGAGCTAATAGCCACTTATCAGTGAGTGCATACCATGTATGTCTTTCTGTGATTGGGTTAGCTCACTCAGGATGATATTTTCCAGTTCCAACCATTTGCCTACGAATTTCATAAAGTCGTTGTTTTTGATAGCTGAGTAATATTCCATTGTGTAGATGTACCACATTTTCTGTTTCCATTCCTCTGTTGAAGGGCATCTGGGTTCTTTCCAGCTTCTGGCTATTATAAATAAGGCTCGATGAACATAGTGGAGCACGTGTCTTTTTATATGTTGGGGCATCTTTTGGGTATATGCCCAAGAGAGGTATAGCTGATCCTCAGGCAGTTCAATGTCCAATTTTCTGAGGAACCTCAGACTGATTTCAGAATGGTTGTACCAGTCTGCAACCCCACCAACAATGGAGGAGTGTTCCCCTTTCTCCACATCCTTGCCAGCATTTGCTGTCACTTGAGTTTTTGATCTTAGCCATTCTCACTGGTGTGAGGTGAAATCTCAGGCTTGTTTTGATTTGCATTTCCCTGATGACTAAAGATGTTGAACATTTCTTGAGGTGTTTCTCAGCCATTCGGCATTCCTCAGCTGTGAATTCTTTGTCTAGCTCTGAACCCCATTTTTTAATAGGGTTATTTGTCTCCCTGTGGTCTAACTTTTTGAGTTCTTTGTATATTTTGGATATAAGGCCTCTATCTGTTGTAGGACTGGTAAAGATCTTTTCCCAATCTGTTGGTTGCCGTTTTGTCCTAACCACAGTGTCCTTTGCCTTACAGAAGCTTTGCAGTTTTATGAGATCCCATTTGTCGATTCTTGATCTTAGAGCATAAGCCATTGGTGTTTTGTTCAGGAAATTTTTCCAGTGCCCATGTGTTCCAGATGCTTCCCTAGTTTTTCTTCTATTAGTTTGAGTGTGTCTGGTTTGATGTGGAGGTCCTTGATCCACTTGGACTTAAGCTTTGTACAGGGTGATAAGCATGGATCGATCTGCATTCTTCTACATGTTGACCTCCAGTTGAACCAGCACCATTTGCTGAAAATGATTTATGTCCTTTTTAAAGGCTGTTTATCATCTTTATGAAATTAGATTGAAGGTCACAATTTGCTCATCGTTTAGGGTGGTAGTTGGCCTGATTGAACTGCTTTAGAACAAACCTCTCGGAAGGTAGGTAGATCTGTATGTCTCCAGTTTGTGCAGGCCTCTTGGGAGGCAGTCAGAACAGTGGGGGGTAGGGACATGCTGTGCTGATCTGCAATTGCTACACTTCTAGTTTCAGTTCAGATGAAAGATAGAACTATGGCCAGATGGACAGATCCCATGGCTTCTAGGCTTGCTGGGGTCCCTACAAGCCTGGGGTTGAAGAAATGGGATGGCAGACTGTCAGGATGAGTCTCACTTGTTAGTGCTATCCTGTTTGATAGCAGGTAGATGTATGAGGTGGGGTGCATTGTGCTGCTTTGTGACTGTTTCTGGTATGTAATCTTCGTTGTAATATGAATCAGTGACAAAGTCAATAGGCTTTAATTATTTTTTAGTGTAAGCTGATACATTTGACTGGGCCATGGTACATGTGATTCAATATTGCTTTTATTATTAATACTTCTAAACCTTTCCAAGTTTTGTTACTTATATTCTTTTCTATATTTCAAAATGTGTAAGATTACTAGTTTTATTTATAATGATATATGAAAATTAATTATTTACTGAAAACACTAAGAAAATATGGTTGATAGATTCAAGGGAAACCCAAGTTTCTAAAGCAGGCTGAAAAGAACACAGACTATATTCCCGAACTCTCATTCTCTGTTTTGGATGTGTGCCTTCACTTTAAAAACACAGTTGTCGGACCTTGTTAAGATAAACATGGAGAGATTCATTCTCTTCTCTGATATTTTTTGGAAATTTGGAGCAATTGAGAACATTATACTGAAACTAATTCAATAATTGTATTTTGTAGACGTAAATTCCATGCAGCTGAAGGCTCCAATATAGTCACACAGGCATTTATTCTCTAAATATATCTAAATACACCTAAAATGTAGGTTGAATTTTCAAGTCTTTTATTTTTCATACATTCTAAAGCTTCTACTTTAATAGGAAATAATTAACTACTGTCTTATAGCTGATTACGTATATATATGTATATATATATGTGTGTGTGTGTGTGTGTGTGTGTGTGTTTATGATCAATATAAAACATAGTACCTCCTGACAGTAGAATATATGATTTTATGTTGCTTTACCAAAAAAAAAATGTCAGAATAAAAAGTTTGCTGAATTCACCTACACTTCAATCATCAAGAACTTGTCAATAGCTATTTTAAGAGTGAAATAAGCTCAGTTCTCTTCCTTAAATAGTATAAAATGCCCAAGAGAGGTATAGCTGGGTCCTCAGGTAGTTTCCCAACATATAACAAAGACACATGCTCCACTATGTTCATAGCAGCCTTATTTATAATAGCCAGAAGCTGTAAAGAACCCAGATGCCCTTCAACAAAGGAATGGATACAGAAAATGTGGTACATCTACACAATGGAATACTACTCAGCTATCAAAAACAATGACTTTATGTAATTCAGAGGCAAATGGATGGAACTGGAAAATATCATCCTGAGTGAGCTAACCCAATCAAACACACACACACACACACACACACACACACACACACACACACACATTGTATGCACTCATTGATAAGTCATATTAGCCCAAATGCTCGAATTACCCTAGATACATAGAACACATGAAACTCAAGAAGGATGACCAAAATGTGAATGCTTCACTCCTTTTTAAAAAAGGGAACAAGAATACCCTTGAGAGGGAATAGGGAGGCAAAGCTTAGAATAGAGACTGAAGGAACACTCATTCAGAGACTGCCCCACATGTGGCCCATACATATACAGCCACCAAACTAGATAAGATGGATGAAGCCAAGAAGTGCAGGCTGACAGGATCTGGATGTAGATCTCTCCTGTGAGACACAGCCAGAATATCGCAAATACATAGGCGAATGCCAGCAGGAAACCACTGAACTGAGAACGGAACCCCCATTGAAGGAATCAGAGAAAGGACTGAAAGAGCTTGAAGGGTCTTTAGACCCCATATGAACAACAATGCCAACCAACCAGAGCTTCCTGGAACTAAGCCACTACACAAAGACTATACATGGACTGACCCTGAGCTCCAATAGCATAGGTAGCAATGAATAGCCTAGTAAGAACACCAATGGAAGTGGAAGCCCTTGGTCCTGCCAAGGCTGAACCCCCAGTGAATGTGATTGTTTGGGAGAGGGTGGTAATGGCGGGAGGATGGGGAGGGGAACACCAATATAGAAGCAGAGGGGGAGGGGTTAGGGGGATGTTGGCCCTGAAACCGGGGAAGGGAATAACAACTGAAATGTAAATAAGAAATACCCAAGTTAATAAAGATGGAGGAAAAAATAGTATACAATGATGCTGAAGATCATAACAGAAGAAAGTTAAGCAAATCATAAATAGATGAGTATTAAGCTACATATTCTAAATAAGGATCAAGGCAGGACAACGAAATACTAGGAATTAGCTAGAAAAAACTGTTAGGCAAACAGAAAACAAAGACCAACAGCATTAAAGGGTACAGCAAAACCAGATGAGGTGTACAATTCATAGACAAGAACATCTACAAGACAAACAAAACAAACAGGGCATGCTATCTAGGCTCCAAACCAGCAAAAGGAAAGAAGTATAACGTAATCCTTGGAGACATACAGGAATACAATACACAATCATTAACTACCCTCAGTACTTTGTGTGGTAGATTGTTGAATTTTTCCTTTGATATAAATTCTGCAAATTATAATCCAAATATTTTTTGGCATGTGTGATCCTATGCTGGATTATTAGCAACTTACTAGAGGCTACACTCTTACAGAAAATTCTCTCTCACTATCTCAGCAGCTAACATTTACAGTAGTTCCATGGGGTAAGATTGTGTTCCAAATTCTGTGTTCCATGCGAGGATTTGCTATGGTTTGTCATTGTCCAAATTTTATTCAGATTGTCTCAATTTCTGTGAGTTCTTATGTGCAGATGCCTTGCTGTGCCCCAAAGACATGGGTTTCCTAGAACTGTCTGCCTTCTCTGTCTCTTACACTTTTTCTCTCCTTCTTCCACAATGATGCATAAGCTGTGAGAAATGAATATGTTATAGTTGTTGGTAAAGATACAGCTTTCCAGGCAAAACATTTTTAGCCTTTTTTTTTAACAGCTTGGCCAGTTGTAGGGTGTTATGATAATCACCATCTACTGTAAACAGAAGCTTTACAAATGAGGCTTGAGAGACATGTTAATATGGGTATAACAATAAATCATCCTGAATTGGCTTAACACTATGTCTATTTAGCAACATAATTGAAGTAGTTTCTCTCACGTGACCTATTGGGAACTGTCTAGTAATAGATTCTTAGAGTAACAATGGAAGCAATATATGTTTCATCTTGTGGAGTGACACTTAAATGCAATCAGAAAACAGTTATCCTTTCACTCACATCATTCCTGCAACACTTGAAGCATCCCAGCTCATCTGAATTCAACTATCTTGGTTTTATATATAAGTGAGATCATTTTGTATCTACCCTCTTGTGCCTGACTCACTTTTCTCTATACAATCTCCACCAAAATAATCTATGTCATACCTAAATAATACATATTTTTTGAAGGCTAACAATGTTATATTATATTCTATTACATTTATAGACAACAATTTTTAGCCATTTATCAATGGTTCTTTCAAAATCTTAGCCACTGTGAATAATGATGCAGTCAGCAGTCAAGTTCAGAGAACTCTCAGTGCTATTACTTTCATTTCTCTGGGATGTGAACCAAACAAAACCCTATGGAATCACAGCATAACTCCACTACATTTTGAGGAATTTCTAGACTGTTTGGCTTTATAATCTATGGCTATGTTTATTTATTTTCACGTAATATGTAAGTATGTACATTAAATGCATGTTACAATACATCAGTCTGTAGTGATGAATAAAATGGAAGCATGTTAATTGCTTTCATAGTGATTCTCATTATCTTTCAAAGAGCCCTTCCTTGCATAGGTGATTTTGGAAGCACCTGAGCATGAAGTGCTATGGAGTAGTTCCTGAGCATTACATTGATTCACATTTATTATCTACAATGCAACAAATAATGTATATCTGAAAGAATCTACCCCATGACGTCATTTTGCAGCAAAGAATAAATGGAAAGAGGTTTTACAGAGTGTTTAATACTATTTGTCATAGTAACAATCTGGTTCTTTCTTTTTTTAAATTTTTTTGATTAACATAATTATAACATTTGTCTCTTCATTCTCTTCCTTTCAGAATTTCTCTTAATACCTCCTTGATCTTTCTCAAATCCATAGACTTCTTTTACATCAATTGTTTTTACTTGTACATATGTATGTGTATATGTATATATGCATATACATATATACTCCTAAATATAAACTGCTCATTTTATATAGTGTTACTTTTATGTATATTTTCAAGGATGAATATTAGGTATAGAATAACTAATTACTGTGTCCTTTCCCAGAGAAGATCGTGTCTCTCAGTTTCAGCACTCCGTAAGTCCTATAGTTCTTTGTATATGCAAAACTGAAGCTCCACGTGTTTTCCTTCTTGTACTTTCATATCTATTTTGTTGTCTTTCTGTAGTGCATGCTTAGGCAGTTTATAACTTCAGACACTATGAGAAGACAGAGTATCACAACAAACACCCTGATCCTCTGTCTCTTACGATCTTCCTGTCCTTTCAACCACAATGAGTGTCAGATCCCATTGTACATATAGCCATTGAGACTGGGAGCCACAGTTCCCTATTTTGATCAGTTGAGTATTTTTGGTGAGTTCTATCGTCTTCCAAGAGAAGAGTTTCCCTAAGAAATGTTCAAGATTAAATCCTTGCTTGTAAACTTTACATATTAAGTTCATGTATCCATTTATTTTATAAATAAAGTGGAATCACCATTCTTTATTTCATCCCATGCAAAGGGTGAAAATAGGAGGACAGCCTACTGTTCTGTTATCTTAACTTGCATTCCCAGAGAAATACATTTTTGTTTGCTTCAATTTCCAAGAGTCCTGAGAAAATACAACTCTCTCTTTGCCCTCAAATGGATATTATTGTACGCTATGTCTGTCTCTATCCATCTAATCCATTGGGAAATACACTAGACATCAATAACCTCATATTAAGAGGTGAGGTTGTGGGCTAGAGGCCAGAGCTTGGATCCCAGAAGCCATTATGGGTGGTTTGCAAATGTTTGTGATTCCAGTGTGAAGACTTGATGACCACACTGTTTTGTACCAGTGGTTATTCAAAAAAGTGTACATACACAATACAAACAAACAGATATACATAAACACAAAATAAATTTTAAAAATGAAGATTTTATTATCAAGGTTATAGACCATCTGCGAGACATAAAGTAGAAACATACTCAGAATGTATTGCACTGTGCTTATAAGAAAACAATACTTACAATGCATTGAAGGGCACAATGTTCCAAAGCAATAAAGGTATATCCCAATGCTTCAATAGTGGACCTAATTCTATAACTATAGTATAGTTTGAATTCCCCAGTCTCAAGTGTCGTTATTATTTAATAAGTATAGAAAAATCACTTAAAACAAAAAAAAATCTATCTAATTCCTGATTTGTACTAGAGCATTTGAATGTGTGAAATTCACAAAAGAGCCATGTTTAATGTTAGGCTTTTGCCTATAATGTTTGAAGTTTTGCATGAAATAGCAAGAAATGATGGTGTGTGCTATAATCTCAATACATAGATGGGTGATTCATGAGATCAGTCTTGGTCATAAAATGAGTTCCAGGTTAGTATAAGATAAAACAAGAGATTAAATAAAATAAAATAAAAATAAAAGAGAAGTAAAATAACATATATAAATATGTTTTTGTTTTTATATACTTATAATTTTCACTTCTTTTGGCAGTAATAACTGGTGCTACCACTGTTTAATCAATGTGGAGTTTTCTCAAAAACTAAAATAGAACCATATAGCAGAGTTTTAAAGCTTCTGGCTATTTGCCCAAAGGAATTTCTGCCCTAGGACAGATAAACCTGTACATCTGTGTTCCCTGCTGCTTTATTCAAATCTAGGAGATTGAACCATTTTATAGAATCTGTCAATCAATTGATGGATGTATAATAAAAATGATGGGTATATGAGCATATTTTCCAGATGATATGAAAATAATAGTATAAAATATGCAGGTAAATAAATGGACCTGTAAATTCTTATACAGATTGAGTTAAACCAGGTGCAGGAAGTCAAACACCATATGTTCCCTTATGAAGATCTTAGATTTCCAGTTTTAGATTCTGTATTTAAGTTGAACGGAGCAAATATTGAGATTAGAAAGCATGGAAATGGCCATGAAAGGAGTTGAGATGTGTCTATATTGGCAGTATGATTTAAAAAAATGGGGCATAAATGTGAAAGATAATCAAATAATCCTATTAAAAATGGGGTACAGAGTAAAACAGAGAATTCTCAACTGAGGAATGCAGAATGGCTGAGAAATACCTAAAGAAAGGTACAACATCTTTAGTCATCAGGGAAATGCACATCAAAACAACACTGAGATACCACAATACACCAGTCAGAAGGGCTAAGATAAAAAACTCAGGTGACAGTAGATGCTGGAGAGGATGTGAAGAAATAGGAACACTCCTCCATTGTTGGTGAGGTTGCATGCTAGTACAACCACTCTGGAAACCAGTCTGGCAGTTTCTCAGAAAATTGGACATAGTAGTAGCTGAATACGCAGCTATACTATTCCTCGGCATATACCCAGAAGATGTTCCAGCATATAACAAGGGCACATGCTCCACTATGTTCATAGCAGCCTTATTTATAAAAACCGGAAACTGGAAAGAAAGCATATGTCCTTAAACAGAGGAATAGATACAGAATTCCAAATAGGTTGGACCAGAAAAGAAACATTCTGTCATGTAATCAAAATATCAAATCCACAATACAAGGAAAGAATATTAAAAGCAGTAAGGGAAAAAGTCCAGTAACATATAGAGGCAGACCTATCAGAATTACACCAGATTTCTCAACAGAGACTATGAAATCCAGAAGATCCTGGGCAGATGTCATACAGAACCTAAAAGAACAAAAACACCAGCCCAGGCTAGTATGCCCAACAAAACTCTCATTCCTAAAAATGCAGAAACCAAGTTTTCTATGATAAAACCAAATTTGTACACTATATTTTCACAAGTCCAGCAATACAAAAGATAACAGATGTAAAATTCCAACACAAGGAGGAAAACTACACCATAGAAAAAGCAAGAAATTAGGCGTTTTTCAACAAATCCAAATGAAGATAGCCACACAAACATATTTCCATCTTTAACAACAAAAATAACAGGAAGCAAGAAATACTTTTCCTTAACATCTCTTAACATCACTGGATTCAATTCACTAATAAAAAGGAATAAATTAGCTGACTGGATAATTAAAGATGACCCAGCATTTTGCTGCATACAAGAAGCATAACTCAGTGTCAAAGACAGACACTATCAAGAAAAAAGGGCTGGGAAAAAATTTCCAAGCAAATGGTCCCAAGAAATGAGCTTAATTAAGATTGAAATATTGAATAAATTTGACTTTTAACAAAAAGTTTTCAGACATAAAGATAAAGAAAAACACTTCATACTCATCAAAGAAAAAAATCTACTGAGGTTAACTTTCAGTTCTGAAAACCTATGCTCCATATGCAAGTGTTCCCACGTGCATAAAAGAAACTTTACCAAAGCTGAAAGCAAAGAATGCAATTCACAATATAATAGTAAAAGACCTCAACATGCCACTCTCAGTTATCGACATACCATGCAATCAGAAACACAATAGAGACACAGTGAAACTAAAAGAAGTTATGAACCAAGTGGATTTAACATAACTATAGAACATTTCATCCCTAGACAAAATAATATACCTTCTTCTCAGCACCTCATGATACCTTTTCCCAAATTACAAAACAAGCCTCAACAGATACAAGAAGATTGAAATATCCCATGCATCCTTTCAGATCACCAAGGACTATGAGTGGTCTTCTATAAAAACCAAACCAACAGAAAGTCCAAATACATATGTAAGCTAAACAATTTTCTAGACAAACACCAAGTACCAAAGTTAAGTCAGAATCATATAAAGCATCTAAACAGTTCTATAACCCCTAAAGAAATAGAACCAGTCATTAAAATCTCCAAAAACAAATAAACAAAAAACCAAACAAAAACAATAACAAAACAAAACAAAAAATGGTACAGGACCAGATGGACTTAGTGCAAAATTCTATCAGACATTCACAGAAGACCTAATACCAATACTCTTCAAACTATTCCACAAAATAGAAACAAAAAGAACACTACTCAATTCATTCTCTGAAGCCATAATTGCATTTATACCGAAAACACACAAATACCCAACAAAGAAAAAATATCTGACTAACTCCCGTTATGAATATTGATGCAAAATAATCAATAAAACTCTCAAAAATTGAATCCAAGAACACATCAAAAGATCATCCATCATGATCAAGTAGGTTTTATCCCAGGTATGCAGAGATGTTTCAATATATGAAAATCCATCAATGCAATCCAATATATAAACAAACCGACAGAAAAAAGAACACATGATCATCTCAATAGATGAAGAGAAAGCATTGGACAAATTCAATACTGCTTCATGTAAATGTCTTGAAAAGATAAGGAATTCAAGGCTCATATCTAAACATAATAAAACAATATATAACCAATGAGTAGGCAACATCAAACTAAATGGAAAGAAACATCAAGCAATCCCTCTAAAATCAGGGACTAGACAAGCCTGCCCACTCTCTTTTTATCTATTCAATATACTACTACTTGAATTCCTAGCCAGAGCAATTAGACAACAAACTGAAATCAAAAAGAAACAAATTTAACAGGAAAAAGTCAAAGTATCACTATGTGCAAATGATATGATAGTATAGTTATATGACTACTACCAAAAATTTTACCAGAAAAGTCCTAAACCTGATAAACAACTTCAGCAAATTGGCTGAATATAAAGTTAACTCAAACAAATCAGCAGCCTTCCTGTCCTCGAACAATAAACATGCTGAGAAAGAAATTAGAGAAACACCCTTCCCAATGTTCACAAATAATAGAAAATACCTTAGTGTGACTCTAACCAAGCAAGATAAAGATCTGGATGAAAGAACTTCAAGTCTTGCAAGAAAGAAATTGAAGCTCTCAGAAAATGGAAAGATCACCCATGCTCACAGATTGGCAGGATTAATATAGTAAAAATGGCAATCTTGCTGAAAGCAACCTACAGATTCGTTGCCATCCCCAATTTAATGCTATCCAAATTCCAACTCAATTCTTCATAGAGTTAAAAAGAGTAATTTGTACATCCATGTGGATTAAAAAACACCCAGGACTGTGAAAACTATCCTCATCAATAAAATAACTTTTAGGGGAATCACCATCCCTTACCTCAAGCTCTATTACTGAGCAATCATGATAAAAACTGTATAGTATTGGTACAGAGACAGGGAGGTAGATCAATGGAATAGAACCGAAGACCCAGAAATGAACCCACAAACCTATAGTCTCTTGATCTTTGGCACAGGAGCTAAAACCATCCCGTGGGAAAAAAAGACAGCATTTTCAATTAATGGTGATGGTTGAACTGATGGTCAGCATGTAGAAGAATGCATATTGATCCATTCTTATCTCCTTGTACAAAGCTCAAATCCAATTGGATCAAGAAACTACACATAAAACCAGATACACTGAAATTCATAGAACAGAAAGTGGGGAAGTGCCTTGCACACATGGGCACAGGAGAAAAGTTCCTAAACAGAACACCAATGGCTTTTGCTCTAAGATCAAAAATCAACAAATGGGTCCTTGTAAAACTGAAAAGCTTCTGTACGGCAAAGGAACTGTCAATAGGACAAAAGGCAACCAGTATATTGGTGTAAGATCTTTCCCATTCCTACATCCAATAAAAGACTAATGGCTAATATTATATATATACACACACACACACACACACACACACACACACACACACACACACACACAAAGAGCTCAAGTTAGACTCCAGAGAATGAAACGGAGTTCATAGCTAAATAGAGAATTCTAAACTGAGCAATACTGAATGGCCGAGAAGCATCTAAAGAAATGTTTAACATCCTTAATCATCAGGGAAAACAACCCTGAGATTCTACCTTACACCAGTCAATATGGCTGGTCAAAAGCAGAGGTGACAGTAAATGCTGGTGAATAAGTGAATAAATAGGAACAATCCTCCATTGTTGGTGGGAATGCAAACTGGTTCAACTACTCTGGAAATCAGTCTAGAGGTTCCTCAGAAAATGGGACATAGTACTACCTGAGGAACCAACTATATCATTCTTGGGCCTATACCAAAAAGATGCTCCAACATATAACAAGGAGACATGCACCAGTATATTAATAGTAACCTTATTCATAATAACCAGAACCTGGAAAGAATCTGGATTACATTCAACACAAAAACAGATACAGAAATTAGGATATACAGACACAGTGGAGTACAAACCAGCTATTAAAAACAATAATGGCTCTCAAACCACAGGGGAGAAAAAGCTGATCACCCAGACGTGTGGGCAATTCTGAGACTGCAGGTCAGGAGAGACCGCCACTTCTGCCCACCTTTGCCCACATCCCTGACCCAAGAGGGAATTGAATAGGGCCTCTGGGGACAGGAAGATAAGGGCAGTCAAGCTGCAGGAGCCCTGCCGTCCAGACCGTTCCCGGACATGAACAGACTGGGACAAACAGCTCCCTGGACCCAAATTCTGTGGGAGGAAGAGCTAGACCTTTAGAGGAGCAGAAATGCCTGGGAAAACAGAGAAGACTATTCTCTGCCCACATTTCTGACTCTAAAGGAAAACACCTAGTGCCATCAGGGCCTCCTGCGCACAGGGACCCAGAAGTAGGGGCAGGCCCTTTTGGTTGCTGCCCTCATAGTGAGCTGAAACTCAGCCCTGAGGAGCGACTTCAGGCCGGAGACGAAAGGTAGGACCAACTTTTCTGCTCCAAGTGACCTGCCTGGTGGACTCAGCACACACAAAGGCAAAATTCCTCTGGGACCAGACACTTCCGGTTTCTAGCTGGTGTCCAAACCTCACTGATCGCTGACCCCGGCCCATAGCTTTCTACTCTCAAACGCTGGGGGAAAGAGAGGTGATCGCCCAGACGTGGGGGCACTCCTGAGACTGCAGGGCAGGGGAGATGGCCACTTATGCCCACCTTTGCCCACATCCCTGGCCAAGAAGAAACTGTATAGGGCCTCTGGGGACAGGAAGATAGGGACAGTCAAATCTTGTGGGAGGGAGAGCTTGAACTTCAGAGGGGAAGACACACCTGGGAAACCAGAAGACACTGCTCTCTGCCCATATTTCTGACTCTAGAGGAAAACACCTAGTGCTATCAGGGCCCCCTGCACACAGGGAATTGGAAGTAGGGGCAGGCCCTTCTGGTTGCTGCCCTCACGGAGAATTGAAAGTCAGTGGACAGGAATGAGTATATGGCTGAAGGAGAATACTCTGTTCCCATAACTGGCTAAAGGAAAAGAGAAAAACAGGTCTACAGCACCCCTGACACAGAGGACTATAGGATGATCAAGCCACTGTCAGAAATAGCAAAACAAGGTAACACTAGATACAACCTGATGGCGAGAGGCAAGCACAGGAACTCAAGAAACAGCAACCAAGACTACATGACATCATCAGAGCCCAATTCTCCCACCAAAGCAAACACTGACTAACCAAACACACCAGAAAAGCAAGATCGAGATTTAAAATCACATTTGATCATGATGATGGAGGACTTTAAGAAAGACATAAAGAACTCCCTTAAAGAAATTCAGGGAAAAAAATTAGAAGCCTTTAGAGAGGTAAGACAAAAATCCCTGAAAGAATTACACGAAAACACAATCAAACAAGTGAAGGAATTGAAAATGGAAATAGAAACAATAAAGAAAGCAAAAAGGGAGACAACCCTGGATATAGAAAACCAAAGGAAGAGACAAGGAGCCATAGATACAAACATTACCAACAAAATACAAGAGACAGAAGAGAGAATCTAAGTAGCAGAAGATTCCATAGAAATCATCAACACAACTGTCAAAGATAATGTAAAACAGAAAAAGATACTGGCCCAAAACATACAGGAAATCGAGGACATAATGAGATCAAACCTTAGGATAATAGGTATAGAAGAGAGTGAAGACTCCCAAATCAAAGGACCAGTAAATATCTTCAACAAAATCGTAGAAGAAAACTTAAAGAAAGAGATGCCCATAAACATACAAGAAGCCTACAGAACTCCAAATAGTTTGGACCAGAAAAGAAACTCCTCCTGTCATATAATAGTCAAAACACCAAATGGACAAAACAAAGAAAGAATATTAAAGGCAGTAAGGGAAAAAATGTTAAGTAACATATAAAGGCAGATGTATTAGAATTACACCAGACTTCTCACCAGAGACTATGAAAGCCAGAAGATACTGGAGAGATGTCATACAGATCCTAAGAGAACACAAATTCCAGCCCAGACTACAGTATCCAGCAAAGCTCTCAATTTACATAGATGGAGAAACCAAGATATTTCATGACAAAACCCAGTTTATAAAATATCTTTCTACAAATCCAGCCCTACAAAAGATAATAAATGGTAAAGCCCAACACAAGGAGGCAAGTTACACCCTAGAAAAAGCAAAAAACTAATAGATTTGCAACAACACAAAGAGAAGGCAAGAACATAAACATAATCTCACCTCCAAATACAAAGATAAGAGGAAGCAACAATCAATATTCCTTAATATATTTCAACATCAGTGGACTTGATTCCCCAATAAAAGGACATAGATTAACAAAGTGGATATGCAATCAGGACCTAGCATTTTGCTGCCTATAGGAAACACACCTCAGAGACAAAGACAGACACTACCTCAAAGTTAAAAGCTGGAAAACAACTTTCCGAGAAAATGGTCTGAAGAAGCAAGCTGGAGTAGCCATTCTAATATCGAATAAAGTCAATTTTTAACCAAAAGTCATCAAAAAAGATGAGGAAGGACACTTCATATTCATCATAGGGAAAATCCACCAAAATGATGTATGCTCTAAATACAAGGGCAACTACATACATAAAAGAAACTTTATTAAAGCTCAAAGCACACATTGTATCTCACACAATAATAGTAGGAAATTTCAACACCCCATTCTCAACAATGGACAGATCATGGAAACAGAAATTAAACAGAGACACAAAGAGACTAACAGCAGGTATAAAGCTAATGGACTTAACAAATATTTATAGAACATTCTGTCCTAAAACAAAAGGATGTAACTTCTTCTCACCACCTCATGGTACTTTCTCCAAAATTAACCATATAATCAGGCCAAAAACAGGTCTCAAAAGATACAGAACGATAGAAATTATTCCGTGCATCCTATCAGACAACCGCGGGCTAAAAATGGTCTTCAATATCAATAAGAATAGAACGCCCACATATACGTGGAAGTTGAACAATGCTCTACTCAATGATAACCTGGTCAAGGAAGAAATAAAGAAAGAAATTAAAGACTTCTTAGAATTTAATGAAAATGAAGGTAAAACATACCCAAACTTATGGGATACAATGAAAGCTGTGCTAAGAGGAAAACTCTGCAGAAAGAAACAGGAGAGAGCTTATATCAGCAGCTTGACAGCACACCTAAAAGCTCTAGAACAAAAAGAAGCAAATACTCCCAGGAGGAGTAGAAGGCAGGAAATAAACTCAGAGCTGAAATCAAGCAATTAGAAACAAAAAGGTCTATACAAAGAATCAACAGAACCAAAAGCTGGTTCTTTGAGAAAATCAACATGATAGATAAAACCTTAGCCAAGCTAACCAATGGGCCCAGAGAGTATTTCCAAATTCAGAAAATCAGAAATAAAAAGGGAGATATAACAAGAGAATCAGAGGAATTACAAAAAATAATCAGATCCTACTATAAAAGCCTATATTCAGCAAAACTTGAAAATCTGGAGGAGCTAGACAATTTCCTAGACAGATACCAGGTACCAAAGTTAAATCAGGAAGAGATAAACCATTTGAACAATCCCATAACTCCTAAAGAAATAGAAGCGGTCATTAAAAGTCTCCCAATCATAAAGAACCCAAGTCCAAATGGGTTCTTTGCAGAATTCTATCAGACCTTCATAGAAGACCTTATACCAATACTATATAAATTATACCACAAAATTGAAACAGAGGGAGCACTACCGAATTCTTTCTATGAAGCCAAAATTTGTCTTACACCTAAACCACACAGAGACCCAACAAAGAAAGAGAACTTCAGACCAATTTCCCTTATGAATATCGACACAAAATTACTCAATAAAATCCCACTAAAATCAGGGACTAGACAAGGCTGCCCACCATCTCCTTCCTTATTCAATATAGTTCTCAAATTCCTAGACAGAGCAAACAGAGAACAAAAGGAGGTCAAAGGGTTAAAGATTGGAATGGAAGAAATCAAAATATCTACTATTTGCAGATGACATGATAGTATATTTAAGTGATCTCAAAACCAGAGAACTACTAAACCTGGTAACACCTTTAGCAAAGTGGCTGGGTAAAACAATTAATGCAAATAAATCAGTAGCCTTTCTCTACACAAAAGAGAAATAAGCTGAGAAAGAAATTAGGGAAACAACACTCTTCATAGTGGTCCCAAATAATATAAAATACATCTATGTGACTTTAACCAAGCAAGTGAAAGATCTATATGATAAAACTTCAAGCCTCTGAAGAGAGAAATTGAAGATCTCAGAAGATGGAAAGATCTCCCATGCTCATGGATGGGTAGGATTAATATAGTAAAAGTGGCCGTTTTACCAAAAGTGATCTACAGATTCAATGAAATCCCCATCAAAATTCCAATCCAATTCTTCATAGTGTAGAAAAATTTGCAAATTCATATGGAATAACAAAAACCCAGGATAGCTAAAACTGTCCTCAACAATAAAAAGACTTCCTAGGGAATCATTATTCCTGTTCAAGAAGTACTATGAGCAATAGTGATAAAAACTGCATGGTATTGGTACGGAGACAGGCAGATAGACCAGTAGAATAGAATTGAAGACGCAGAAATGAACCCACACACCTATGGTCACTTGATTTTTGACAAAGGAGACAAAACCATCCAATGGAAAAAAGATAGCATTTTCAGCAAATGGTGCTGGTTCAACTGGAAGTCAGTCTGTAGAAGAATGCAGATTGATCCATTTTTATAACCCTGTACAAAGTTTAAGTCCAAGTAGATCAAGGGCCTCCATATCAAACCAGGTACAGTCAAAATAGTAGAAGAAAAAGTAGGGAAGCATCTCAAACACATGGGCACTGGAAAAAATTTCCTGAACAAACCACCAATGGCTTATGCTCTAAGATCAAGAATCGACAAATGGGATCTCATAAAACTGCAAAGCTTCTGTAAGGCAAAGGACACAGTTGTTATGACAAAACAACAACAAACAGATTGGGGAAAGATCTTTACCAATCCTACAAGTGATAGAGGGCTTATATTCAAAATATACAAAGAATTCAAGAAGTTAGACTGCAGGGAGACAAATAACCCTATTAAAAAATGGGGTTCAGAGCTAAACAAAGAATTCACAGCTGAGGAATGCCGAATGGCTGAGAAATGCCAAATGGCTGAAAAACACATAAAGCAATGTTCAACCTCTTTAGTCATAAGGGAAATGCAAATCGAAACAACCCTGGGATTTCACCTCATACCAGTGAGAATGGCTAAGATCAAACACTCAGGTGACAGCAAATGCTGGCGAGGATGTGGAGAAAGATGAACACTCCTCCATTGTTGGTGATATTGCAGACTGGTACAACCATTCTGGAAATCAGTCTGGAGGTTCCTCAGAAAATTGGACATTGAACTACCTGAGGACCCAGCTATACCTCTCTTGGGCATATAGCCAAAAGATGCCCCAACATATAACAAAGATACATGCTCCACTATGTTCATAGCAGCCTTATTTATAATAATAATAATTTATAATAATATAATAATAGCCAGAAGCGGGAAAGAACCCAGATGCCCTTCAAGAGAGGAATGGATACAGAAAATGTGGTACATTTACAAAATGGAATATTACTGAGCTATCAAAAACAATGACTTTATGAAATTCATAGGCAAATGGCTGGAACTGGAAAATATCATTCTGAGTGAGGTAACTCAATCACAGAAAAACACACCTGGTATGCACTCATTGATAAGTGGCTTAAGCCCAAATGCTTGAATTACCCAAATGCACAGAACACATGAAACTCAAGAAGGATGACCAAAATGCAAATGCTTCACGCCTTCTTTAAAAGGGGAACAAGAATACCCTTGGCAGGGAATAGGGAGGCAAAGTTTAGAACAGAGGCAGAAGGAACACCCATTCAGAGCCTGTCCCACTTGTGGCCCATACATATACAGCCACCCAATTAGATAAGATGGATGAAGCAAAGAAGTGCAGGCCAACGTGGAGCGGTTGTAGATCTCTCCAGAGAGACACAGCCAGAATACAGCAAATACATAGGCGAATGCCAGCAGCAAACCACTGAACTGAAAACGGGACCCCTGTTGAAGGAGTCAGAGAAAGGGGCTTGAGACCTCATATGAACAACAATGCCAACCAACCAGAGCTTCCAGGGACTAAGCCACTTCCCAAAAACTATACTTGGACTGACCCTGGGCTCCAACCTCATAGGTAGCAATGAATAGCCTAGTAAGAGCACCAGTGGAAGGGGAAGCCCTTGGTCCTGCCAAGACTGAACCCCCAGTGAATGTGATTGTTGGGGGGAGGACAGTAATGGGGGGAAAGTGGGGGGAATAGCCATAGAGAAGGTGAGGGCGAGGGGTTAGGGGGAAGTTGGCCTGGAAACTAGGAAGGGGAATAACAATCGAAATGTAAATAAGAAATACTCAAGTTAATAAAGATGAAAAAAAGATCTTTACCAATCCTACAACTGATAGAAGGCTTATATCCAAAATATACAAAGAACGCACGAAGTTAGACTGCCGGGAGACAAATAACCCTATTAAAAAATCGGTTTCAGAGCTAAACAAAAAATTCACAGCTGAGGAGTGTTCAATGGCTGACAAGCATCTAAAGAAATATTCAACCCCTTTATTCATAAGAGAAATGCAAATCCAAACACCCCGAGATTCCACCTCACACCAGTCAGAATGGCTAAGATCAAAAACTCTGGTGACAGCAGATCCTGGTGAGGATGTGGAGAAAGAGGAATACTCCTCTATTATTGGTGATATTGCAGACTGGTATAAGCATTCTGGAAATCTGTCTGGTGCTTCCTAAGAAAATTGGACATTGCACTACCTGAGGACCCAGCTATAACTCTCTTGGGCATACCCAAAAGTTGCTCCAACATATAACAAAGACACATGCTCCATTATGTTCGTAGTAACCTTATTTACAATGGCCAGAAGCTGGAATGAACCCAAATGCCCTTCAACAGAGGAATGGATACAGAAAATGTGGTACATCTACACAATGGAATATTACTCAGCTATCAAAAACAATGACTTTAGGAAATTAATAAGCAAATGGATAGAACTGGAAAATATCATCCTGAGTTAGGTAATCCAATCACAGAAAAAACACATATGGTATGCATTCATTGATAAGTTAATATTAGCCCAAATGCTCGAATTACCCTAGATGCACAGACACATGAAACTCAAGAATGACCAAAATGCGGATGCTTTGCGCCTTCTTTAAAAGGGGAACAAGGATACCCTCAGGAAGGGATGGTAGGCAAATTTTAGAACAGAGACTGAAGGAATGCCTATTCATAGCCTGCCACACATGTGTCCTGTACATATACAGCCACCAAACTAGATAATATGAATGAGGCAAAGAAGTACAGGCTGATAGGAACCAGATGTAGATCTCTCCTGAGGGACACAGCCAGATTATTGCAAATACATATGTGAATGCCAGCAGAAAACCACTCAACTGAGAGAATGGGACCCCTGTTGACGGAATCGGAGAAAGGACTGAAAGAGCTGAAGGGGCTTGAGACCCCATATGAATAACAATGCCAACCAACCAGAGCTTCCAGGGACTAAGCCACTACCCAAAGACTTGGACTGACCGTGGGCTCTAACTGCATAGGTAGCAATGAATAACCTAGTAAAGGCACCAGTGGAATGGGAAGCCCCTTGGTCCTGCCAAGGCTGGACCCGCAGTGAACGGGATTCTTGAGTGGAGGGCGGTACCTGGGGTAGGATGGGGAGGAGTACACCCATATATAAGGGGAGTTGTAGGGGTTAAGGGGATGTTGGCCCAGAAAGCGGGAAAGGGTATAAGATTAGAAATGTAAATAAGTAATATCCAATTTAATAAAGATGGAAAAATATAAAAAAACAATGACTGTATGACATTCTTATGAAAATGTATGGAACTAGAAAATACTATCCTCAGTGTGGTAGCCCAATCACAAAGGAAGACACAGGATATATAGTAATCGATTAGTGGATATTAGGCCAAAAACTTGAAATACCCAAGATACAATTGCGAGACCACATGAAGCTCAAGAAGAAGGAAGGCCAAAATGTGGATGTTTCAGTCCTTCTTAAGAGGGAGGACAAAATACTCATAGGAGGAATTAAGGAGGCAAAGCATGGAATAGAGGCAAAAGGAATGACCATCCAGAGGCTGCTACACCTGGGGATCCATTCCACATTCAGCCAACAAACCCAGTATTGGGGATCCCAAGAAAAGCATGCTTATGGGATCCTGATATAGCTGTCTTCTGAGAGGCTCTGCCAGAGGCTGACAAATACAGAGGCAGATGCTGGTAGCTAACCATTGGACTGAGAAGGGGTTCCCCATGGAGGAGTTATGAAAAAGGCTGAAGTAGCTGAAGGGATTTGCAACCTCATAGGAATTACTAAAATATCAATGAACCAAACATCCCAGATGTCCCAAGGACTAAACTCCCAACCAAAGAATACACATGGAGTGACCCATGCCTCCATCAGCATATGTAGCAGAGGGTGGCCTTGGTAGGTGTCAATGAGAGAAGAGGATCTTAGGCCTGTGAATGCTGATTGACTTAGTGTAGTGGAATGCCTGGGCAAGGAGTCAGGAAGGAGTGGGTAGGTGAGGAAACATCCTCATAGAATCAGGGGGAGGGATGATGGGAGAGTGGATTTCTTGAGGGCAAACAAGAAAGGGTATAACAATTGAAATGTAAATAATGAAAAATCTAATTAAAATGACTAGATTTCAGGGTTTGGTTTTAACATAAGCAGATTAACAGAATATATAGGAATTTACCTATGAGATTTTGATTAGTATTAATTTGTTGCATACTTGTATAGTAAACACATTGGCCTGTTACTATATTTATTTATAGTGAATACTTATGTTGTTTTCATGTATGGGGCACTACATCTATTTTACTCATTTTTTTATTCATTATTTGGCACTAATCTGACCAGACTTCTAAGTAAACCATATTCTCCATTTGCTAACCTCTTCCATTCCCCTAACACTATTATTTAAAGGATTCTGTCTCATGTATCCCAGGTCGACTTTGAATTATTTATGCAGCCAAGGTTTTTTATTCTTTCTGTTTTTATCCTCAAGTTTTAGGACTACAGGCATGTACCACCAGGCCTGATTCTGTGGTGACTATAAAACTTAGTTTTTTGTGAGTGCCAGGATATGTACTTTATCAACTAATCTATGTCTCTAACTTATTCCAATAAGCTAGAAGTTTGTTTTCCCTAGACCTCCTTTATTTCCTTTCACTGTCTCCATATTTTATAATCTCAATTCCAACTCAATTTGAACTGAAATGTATCTCTTATATACATGTACATAGAAGACACACAAGAATACTCACCATGAGATTTTCTTCATAACAGCTATATGCTTTACATTGTCAAGGCCATTCTTATTCTCATCTGTAATACACGTGAGCAACATTTACTATGGCTACTATATTAAGGACTTTGCTGGTGGTGTGACAAAATACCTGACAAAGAAAATTGTCAGATACAGCATTTGTTTTGGTTGAAAGATTGAGGATATAGTAACCATGTGAGAGTTATGTCAGCAGAAGCCTTAAGAGCCTGGTCTCATTGCATTTCAGCTCAGCGAGCACAGAGAAATTAGTGTTGGAGCACATCCTGTGTCAGGTATCCCAAACCTACAGAAAAAAATTAATATATTCATTAAACTTTGTCATATATACCCAAAATAACATATTAGAAGTTTGTTTTATAAGGAAATGCATGCTGGTTGATTTTTGATTACTTGATACAAGCCTAGATAGATTAATCCCAGAAAAGTAACCTCAGTTGAGCAAATGTCTCAGATGGCTGTTAAGTTTGTTGGAATTATCTTTCGATAGTTGATATGGGGTAGAGGGTCCAGGTTTCTGTAAGTGGTGCCAATCCTGGACATGTAGTCCTCGGCTGTATAAGATAACAGGCTGAACAAGCCATAACAGCAGGCCAGAATGCAGTACTCTTCCATGGCTCTTTCTTCAACTCCTGCCTCCATGACCCTGTACTTAATTCATGAGGTGAACACCCTTCATGAGGGCCTGAAAGCTATAAGATAAAATAAACCCTCTTTTTCCTGACCTGCTTTGGTCTGAAGTTTTAGCACAGCTATAGGAACCTAATTAAGCCAGAATTTAAAACTCGTCTGTATACAGCAAAATGGTCATTGTATACACTGATAAGCACTGAGAAGGGCAAGAATAATTAAACACACAGCTGATCTCTACAGTGGGAAAAGATATTTGGCGGTTCTCCCAGAATGCTGGGGGCAAAATGTAGTCTACTATCAGGTAATCCTGCTACTTACTAAGCCAGGCTCTGCCTGTATCACCCACAATTTTATGTTATTTTATCTGAAACCTTTTCTCCCTAAAACCTTGAACATTTTTAGTCCATGAACTCAACCTTTCAAGAGATTATATTTGCTCCTAACAATAGCTTAAATAACTTCTAAAACATCTGTCATTCTCCCAAGATAATCTTGAGCATTATTTCTAAGTCAATTAAGATCCCATCTTTCTGACAAAGCTATATGCACTTTGTAAAGAGCTTCAACGTAAACATGTCTTAAGCTTTGTTGTATTTATGGTGCTGAGTGAACTGTTATCTGAAAACATTGTTCCCACAATTATACTGTGCTTGAATATGGTTAAAGTAAACTGATCTGGGTCAGACTCTAGAAATCCTGGTCTAGTACCAGCACCAAAGTTGCCAGATCCAAGTTTCACTCTACCTCACCCTGACAGTTTCTTCTCTTATGCTTCAAAATGAAAAACAAGATTTACTGTTATAACTACTATATTTAGGACACTAGATATCATGTGAGGTTAAAAATAAAAGAATGTTCTTCTCTTTACAGCACACAGAGACATAAATTAGCCTTTTGTTAATGACAGCCCATGTGCCTAAGACATATGACAGTGAGGAGTGGCTTAAGAGAAGTTGTGAAAGGTAAGGAGTAATAGATAAATAGGAAATAGTCTCATCCTAGTTGGGAGAAGAACACTAGCTTATTTTTTTCAAGGAACATAGACTCATGATTACCTTCATATACTGAAGTTTGAATAACTGCAAAATAGTGAAGACTGACAAAAATAATGGGTATTTGAACATTTCAGAAAGATAGTGAAAATAGTGTTACAAATGAAAAAGAAAAGATAAATAATAAAGACTTAGTTATACCAAAAATGGAAAGATATCTATGTCTATATATCTATATGTATCTATCTATATCTATCTATCTATCTATCTATCTATCTATCTATATATATATATATAGAGAGAGAGAGAGAGAGAGAGACAGACAGACAGACAGACAGAGAGACAGAGAGACAGAGAGACAGAGAGATCAAGTGTGATTAGTGATTAACTAATGTAGAGAATGAATAAAAATGGGATCAGGCATGATCTTAGATTGTTCTGTATGTCTGGAAGCAGAGTAGTATAATAACTAAAATTAGATCCAGTAGAGGAAATATTAATCATGTGAGAATGATGGCAGAATTATCAGGTACAATTTAAAGAGGATAAACCTGGGAGTCTGTTGAACAGGAATAATGATATTTGGTGGTTGAGACACTTGATTGTGTATGGATGTTTACTAATGAACCTCATAACCTGAGAAGGAGTTCAGAGATGCACCACAGTGAAATGTAAATCCAACTCCCCAAGTTCTTCTTTGATGTCCACACCGTACTCTGACAGTGCAGGCACCCACAGATGAAGAGAAATAAAATACAAGATACATAATAATAAAAGTTTTACAGAATAACAATTTGAAAGGAATTTCCATATCGATTGAAGTGGAGCTATGTGGCAGTCTATGGAGGTTGCAGGGCTGAGACTGTGCCTATCAAATGCGTAATTGCAGGATATGGCAGAGAAAGCCAGGGAAGAACTAGAAAGAGAAACTATTTTAGTTTATACATGTTAATGTTGTGAAAGACACTTCCTTGTATCTAGTATCCAGTCTTTGTCCTGGGAAAATATAATATATTCAGTTTTCTTTCTATAAATTTTTCATTCTGTTTCTGAAAGGAAAGCTTTTCCTGTACATTTGCTCTGCTGCAAACCTGTGACACTAAGAAACTTCTGGCACTTTACATCTCAAACAATAAGAGCATCACCTATTTGAGACTTTGACAATTTGTGATTTCTGGTGTGATTTCAGACCCAAGTTGCATTCAATTTCCTGATTTTTTTTGTGTAAAGGAGAAACATGAGATGAAGCCAAAAAAATGCCTTTCATGTAATCCAATTGATTTTAAACTGTGCTGTTTGCTAGACAGCAGGAATACCCTACCAGCACTGCTATCAAATCTCTAATTTGTTTTGTGAAGCTGCATGCTGCAAGCAATTTGTCACCTAAAATGCTAATAGAGCTCTCACATATTGAAATAAGAAATAGAAGCCACCTCGTAGAACATGGGGGCAATGCTAAAGTAGAATTGTATACAGGGACTTACAAAATTTTAAGTTGATCCTGCATTTGTCCTTAGACAAAAAGAAAGGAAAATGAACAAGTACGTGCTGTACTTCTAATAAAGGAAATAGCTCATCCACAAACAATAAATTTGTTTTGTTAAATGTAGGTGTAAACAGGCCCATGGTATGCTTCAAGGCCAATATCTGACAACTTTAAGGTCATTGTCAAACAGTAAAAGGGAATTCAATATTCTAGTATCATAAAATATGTTACTATTAAACATGAAGTTCATTGGTATTTTTATTTGTAGTAATAAAACAATTGCATTTCTTTGTGAGTCGAACCATATAAGACTACAAATTTTGAAAACATACAAAAATACTAATAAATGTCATAAATCTGTGATTAATTCTATGGAAACAATTCATGGAAAACTGATACTTCATTGTTGTCAGTCAGTGTGAGTGAGAGAGATTAAATAATTAAGGTGTTTAACTGTGGAAGTCAAAGTAATGAAGTAGGTTGAAGAAAAATAGTCTTGGAAGCAGATAAAGCTCTATTTAGAGCCTTATTCTAGAAGGAATAACAGTCAAAGGAAAATATTAGTCCCACTATTTGTCTGATGTATAATGAAAGAAATCTCTAACTTTGTTGAGATGATAAACAGGTAAAGGTTTACTAATGTATATAATCTAGTAAAAGCAGCAGATGTATTAATTAATTTTGGAAATATATTGTATCTATTATTCTGAGAACTTATGGTCTGAGATATAAGGGCACTGGTCTTATTGGATTGAACTGTTATCAGAATCCCATTTGCTCTCTAAAGACTGTTTATTGAAACCAATGTTGAAGCACTGGGACACTGATTAGATAGGAAAATCCCCACCCTTATACATAGGATTAGTATCCTTAGAAGAGACTACAAAAGCAGATGTTATTAACTTTAAGAAGAAAGGATTACATCATTAAATCTATTACTCTGTTGATTAACATATTAAGAAACTTGTGAAAAATTAGGTTTTATTTTCATTCATGCTGAAGTCCAGCCTTAGCCTGAGGAGGGTTTTGAGAATGAAGGGTGGGAATGAGTGATGAGCTAATCTAATGACTTGGAGTAAGCAGTGAATGCAAGTGGTCAGTTTAAGTGTTCTCTCTTTGCCCGAGGATTCTCATCATTCTTTTTCTCCTTTATTCTGCCTCCCTTACCACTTCTTGCCTTCTTATTTCTCATTCTTTTGCCTTCTACTTTCTCATTCTTCTGTCTTCTACTTTCTCATTCTTTTGTCTTCTCCCAACCACAGAGCCAGAACCCTGTCTTTTATTTACTAAAGCTACATCATCAAGGCTTTGATAATTGTTATTGTTCTTTAGAAATTCTTAAACCTATATAAATAATATGAGTCCTGAATCATTTGTTCCAACGTCTGCTTCTTCAAAACAGAAAATAAACACAACATGAAAGCACATTTCCTAATAGTTTTTGTACATGTTCTTCACAAGCAGCTTGCACAACTCTTGTGCCTTCCTGTACAGTAGATGACAGTTTTGAGTAACTATTTTCATGTAAGATCAGCAAGTTGACAGACTACTAAGGATAAAGTGATTTTTTGCAAAGTTTTTTAATTTATGCAAGTAATGCAGAGAGCTCTCTCTAATATCTCTTTAGGCATTGTTATCTCCAATCTTGAAGTAACTGGTAAGATGAAGTACTAACTCTTTATATGCTTCTACATCCGGTTTTAATTCTCTAATCTGTTTGCTATACTAGCAACTTCATGGCCTCATGTATTCTCCTTTTAATACAATTTATTTATAAATAATGTACATGTCTTTCTCACATAAAGTAAACCCATCTATCATATGCTTGTATTTTATAGATTCCTTTGTTTTTATATTTATGCCGTTTCTTCTTGAGACCACTTTTACTTTCTATCCCGATGTCCCTAAATTCACCCTTGGTAATTAAGGCAGCAGTCATTGGACCAATGGGTACATGTATCCCCCCATAATTCCCAATTCATGACCAAGTCAAGTAATGAACTACAAAGGACCATGTAAGCTTTGTTGGCCTCTGTGGTTATGTTGTCTAAATCTTTTCCCATTTCCCTAAAGGCCAATTGGAATGTTTCTTCCTCAACCTCAACAGCCTCATGACCACCTCCAGTCTTCATTCCTGAGAAATACCTCTGTTTCATTTACTGTGGAGAGATTAGCTCTGAGTAATAGTAGAAGTGTATTTCCCATAAAAGAGATTAAAAGTAAAATAGAAGAGACAGCAGATGAGTTACAGGGTAACAGTAACCATCAGCACACTTGGAGATCATGAGGATTGACAGCCTGGCAATGACCCAGGTACAGGAACTGTGCCACACCTCCACTTATGCAGTGTTGCAGCAAATGTTAAAAAGAACCACAAAGTTGCACTAGCATCATCATGACACATGGCATTAGCTGGGTATATTCATCTCACAGACTGGTTCTAGGGCACCACATCATGCTACCTCTAGTAATTTTCTGGTCCCTGTGGCAGCTGCTCTCCAGGCTCTTTGCTGCCAAACTCTGTTCATATTCTCATTGTCCACCTACTGTGGCTATAATCTCAACCCTAATAACCCATTAAAAGCAAAACTCAATAAGCGTGTAGTTTAACAATACGATTTATCTCAGTAATTCATCTCAGTAAATATACACTCCACAAAATATCCACACAATAAACTCACAACCAATTGATATATAATTTGCCCACTTAGACAAGACAAACTATCTTATAGTAATCTCCCCTTATTTGATATCCATAGATACCTGTGGCTAATTAAAGCTACACAAATAATAATCTTCCACCATCTTGCCTCTTTTTTCTTCTTCTATCTCTAGGCCCTTGAAAACTCTGTGCCCACATTCCTTTCGCTGCTCAATCACAGGCCTTATCTTAATGTGTGCCAGCCCTCACTTGCATAAAGACAACAATGTGTACTTCATCCTTTCTGTCCAATAAGAAAGGGAACCTTTCTCTCAAATATAAGCTGAACACAATTATTATCATTTTGTAATTTACAAAGTATAAAATATACCTAACACCCAGTCCATTATTTTTGTCAATAAAAAAGAACATTTTGTTAAGGCTTAAAATCTATTATGTTATGTCTTGGCTAGCTTGTATACCATCTGAAAACTATATAATTAAATGTATATTTTCAATGTTAAGTAGCCTGGGTGGGCTATGCAACTGTAACTAGTCATCAATCCCATCAGAAATCTGAGAATGACCAATATTATCTGAAAATATTGGAAGCCTAACACAACTTTCAAAATTTAGACAAGATGAAGAGATAACTGTCTACCTGTACAGTCCCCTGTTAGCAAGATATAAGCGCACCAGTCTTTAGCCTTCTGGCCTATTAGCATCTGACAGACCTTTGTAGCAAAGAATTTTGAAGGACTTATTATTCTGACTTGGCAGAGATTATCAGTCCACTATTTTGTAAGTGTGTCCTTTTCTGGACAATATTTGTTTGCAAATGAAATAAGCAATTACTGCTTAGTGGCTACCTAGCCTGGAGGAAGAAACCTCACCTGGAGGTAGAGAAAGTTATTTTCTTCTTTGAATCCACAAAAGGAGAGCTGCTAGAAGCAGATATGTCTCAACAGCAAAAGAATAAATAACATTAAATGTCACATTTTGTAGATTTCTAATGTTTTTGAAAAACAGTCTGTCTAAGTGAAGTTATCTGGACTGTTGTCCATTCACTACTTTTAAGAAGTTATCTTGAAAACACCCTAACGTTAAACTCAGAACCATGAATTTGTTATCTGGTCCTTAATTCCTATGTTTAACCATCTCAGATTAGTTTTATAATAGCAGTTAAAGGACAGGGTCTAAGCCTTGTATTTTTAAATATGTTGTATAGGTACAATGTCTATATGTAAATAACACTATTAATCTCACTTTTAAATCAATAAGAAATTCATAGTAATGGAAATCTAAACTTGTATCAAATAAATTTTTTATCAATATAAAATATTATAACTTAATCTTAGTAACAAATATGATGATTTCTACCAAATGAGGTTATGACTGTATAATCGATTTGGGCTAATTCCTCCCTGTAAAATTATGACCATTTCTAAATTCTCCAGAAAAACAACCTTAGAATACATATCTATAGTCTCTCAAAGTTCAGGGTATCAGGGCAATGACACTTCAATACTTCTTCTAGCTGTACATCAGCATTGAGATATCTTGAAGGGGTTGTTAAGAGAAGATGAGGGTGTTGGTTATGTCTCATGAAGGTTATATCAATGACTATTACAGTCTTTGATGTCTGTCTTGCTTGAGTTCAAGCAGGCCAGTTCAGCATTCTGAAGATGAGCCTCTCCAAAGCCCAATAACACTCACCACTGCCGAATCACAGACCTTTTCTTAACTTATGACAGCCCTCACCTGGACATAGTCAACAATCTACAATGTAGACATACCAGACCTGGTATATTTATAAAGTGCATGATCTCAGTTATTTTCTTATACTAATGCACAGGTGCAGATAGTACATCTGGACCAATATGGGTTTTCAAAGATCAACACAACAATCATGCTCATGCACAGAAGACGAGTAAACACATGGCAAATGTGGTCTCCTCTAAAAATGTTGAGCACAGGTGGGAAGATTCAGGCAGAAGGTGGTTCACAGACATTCTTCCATATGTACATATTTGCAGAAGTTTACTAAATCAGGAGAATAGTGAAATCAGACTCTATAATACTGACAATTTCTGGATCTTCTCAGTATCTGTTGATGATTCTACTTATAGTTCGCACTATGGCTTCCTCCTTTATACCAGTTTACCAAGTCTTTCCTCGATGTGTACTGAATAAGAAAATGTTTTAGGAGGATAGAAGGGAGAACAGGACAGGAAAAAACAATCTAGAAATTCATGAAAAAAATTTTATGTGATTTGAGCCAGCCATACAACTTTACTTTAACTGGACTACCACTATATACACTATTCTCTACACTGGGAGATCAGGGCTCATTGTGAAATTCTGTGCATCGAAAATGATGAACATTGAAGGAGGTTTGTGGAAATGAAATGAAGTATTAATGATCTATGCTGATGCATGAAGAAAGGCATGTTGGAACAGAGCAATTTATGTGATAAAACATAAAATGTCTGCTGACCTATATTGTTAAAAGTCATTAAAACTATGTGGTACCTGAATACAGACTCTTGGATATCCTAGTGAAAAGAAAAGTCCTTGTAGATTGAGAAAATATAAAACAGTAAACAACACTAATTTACTTAATTCTAATGACACTTGTAAAGGAGAAATAAACTATACGAGTAAATTGTCTTAAATGGTTAGTATGCTGGTTAACATAAATTTCGCCATATATTTTAAATGTCCGAATATTTTAAACTGAACCTTGTGTGTGTGTGTGTGTGTGTGTGTGTCCCCCTCCACACAAAGATACACATGCACACACACTAGCAATCATAATAATATAAATACTAGCAGTGATAATACTTATTTAGTGTTTTTCTAAAGCTCAGTTACAGGGAATGTGAGACTGTGCTGTGAGACAGGTAGAAGAATTGTAAGTTTGAGAGAGCTCAGTCCCTGAGAATCTCAGATATTTGAGATTGGCAGGAGTAGAGCCAACTCCTACCTGCCCCTATACCTGCTCTGGAACATGCAAGGATGACACCCAACTGAGAGGACCACAGGTACTCAGTCATGTGACATAGAATATAGAGTCTTCTCCATTCTAATAGCCTTGAGTCTTTAGCCAATGAACTTCCTTTCCTGAGCATTCTCACACCTTGCCCCTAACAGGTACATAATCCCTGTTTCATCTCAAATAGAATAAAGTGTATGTGCCCACATCCATCTACAATAAAGCACTGTGAACACGGGAGGATTGTCTCAGAAAGCTACATCATTAAAGATCATTGTAGGGAAGGTCTTCTCCTGAAGAGCTAAACCTCTTGGTTTCACTTCTTTGTTCTTGCCTGGAGTGTAGTTGTTCAGAGATAAAAATGCAAAATGTTCATATCTTCGGGCATTTGTACCAGTGACCTCAAAGGAAACATGGGCTGTGGCCATTCTGGCTTTTCTGCCTTCTCCAAGTGACTAGCATCTGGATATACCCACCCCAAATCCTAGCAGAGAGGCAGAACACAGTACAACGCTTACTAAATTCTAATAATTATATATTAAATGTGCAAATAGATATATTAAGGAAGAATTTTAAAGAGATTTTATTAATATCTCTTCAGAGGACAAACTAGATTCCCATCTGTTCATCTTGGGTATACAATCATATATGTAATGACCCAGATATCACACATATTTAAATATTATTACTGATATAATAACTAAAATTCCAATAATTCAGTTCATTATGGGGTACATTTATAATAGATGATTTAGAGTAATTGTTATTATTATAGTATTATTATAGTATTAGTATAGTAATTATTATTTAGAGTAATATTATTTGGGAGTGGTCCAAATATAAATATTTTATATCCCAGCCAACTGGGAATGTAAGACTTGTTAATATCATCTCTTGATCTTATTTTGCTTGTTGGTACCCCATGGGTGACTCATGAAGAATAAAAGAAGTATTGGGTTCTGAAAAGACACAAATAAAGTGAATATAAGCACACCTAACAGACCAGAGAGTTTGTTCTGGAAGAGAGCCTCCCGTAGAGTAGAATTGCCATTATGCTTCCCCCTGGTAACTTTCACATTGATTCCCATAGTGTGCACCTGTAGAATGTCAGCTCATGTCTTTTTCTTACTCCATGAGAGACACTCTTGCTGACAAGATAACCTTTGCTTTAGGGGTAGGATTTCCCTTTGTGAACATGTTAATTTTCAATGCCTTAATTTGTTATGGGATGTGCTTATTGTTAAAATCATTGTCTAAGTATTTTCACAAACTAGAGCCTACATTTCCAAAAAGCTTGAAAAATCAACCTCTGAGTTGAGAGATACTGATACTGCCCATGATATTTGTAGATTTTCATGTCTGGAGTAGCCAAGTATTTGGGTATTTTTCTGTGATAGGGTATGAAAAATGAAGAAAATTCAGATATTGTGGCCAACTTTGAAACTTGAAGATAGTTAATCATCATTCAGTTCCAACAGAGTTATTTTATTGTTAAATAAGTTGAGTGATCTCATGTAATAATCTACATACATCCACATTTCTATTTTTATATGTCATATATAAACTCTTATTCTTTAATTGTTTTTACAGTCTAGTCTTTATCCTCCCTCCCAATCTGCCCTTTGATTATTCCATATCCAATACTTCCTCTCTTCCATATCTAAGATGATTGCACTCATCACTCATCCCCACCCCATCAGATCACCCCACTCCCTGGGGCCTTAAATCTCTCGAAGGTTAGGTATATCTTCTCTCACTGAGTCAAGACCCAGCAATCTTCTGTTGTATATGTTTTGGGATCCTCATATCAGCTGGTGAATGCTGTACTTACAGCCTCCTTCCTTCCTAACATTTACTTGTTCATAGTTTTCCTCTGATTTTCTTCTCAACCTTAAAACTACGGTGTGTTTATAACTATAGTTCTCTTCTAATACTGAGTTGTAATTGCATGCGTATAAATATGTCTTTTCTAATTATCAGTTCATTGAAGGCAGTTTTGAATTGTTTTAATTATGAATATATTTACAGGTCAGAAAGTGAACACATTAATGCAGGTTCATTAATATCCAGAAAAGGGATGTAGGTAGATTAGAAATGGAGTTGTTTGTGAGCTGCCATGTGAACACTAGGAATGAAACCCAGTTCCTTTGTGTGATTAGTGAGCAATCCAAACCACTGAGCCATTGCTTCAGGCCTGAGGGAAACTTTTCTCTTTTCTCTTCAAGATTATTGGTAGCAAACACCAGACACTTTTCTTAAGTGAATTAAAATTTAAACCACTAGCTACTAGTGAGTGAATGAATACTTTAATGGCTAAATGGGTGGTCAAATAAGCTGTTGCTTTGCTTTTAGGGGACTGATACCATAGGAATGAACTTCCTTCTACTGAAATAGTTCACTACTCTAGAAACTTAGGGATCTTTGAAAGCTCTAGTTTCTTTTCCTTCTTTTTCTTAAACTGGTTAAAATCCTTCAGACAAGAATAGATAGCAGGACATTCTATGAATGAAGATGCAGTCATTGGGCACTCAACTAGCACAGTATCAAAGTAGTATTAGTTGAATATAAAATTTAATTTTCTACATTTTGTTTTAATAAATTATGTAAAGAAATTGATTTTACTTAGGCTTTTCTTTCATTTAAAATATATATGAAATATATATCATATGCATGACCATGTATTTATATGTGTGTACATGTACTTGCAGGTGCGTGTGTGTGAGTATGTGCATATGTCTGTTTGTGAATGCTTTTGGATACAATAATTAAATGTCATGTATTTCATTCGGCTTCTGTTCATAATATTTGAAATAGAGATCTCTCAATGCTCCTGAAGTTCATTTCCTAAGCTAGTTTGTCTGTTCTGTAAATTCTAGGGATCTGCCTCCCTGTGGATAAAGATGTGTGATGCCACTCCCAGCTATAACATGGGCTCCAAGGATCCTAGCACAAATCTTCATTCTGTCTATTATGCAATGCCAAGTAAGCTAGCTATTTCCACTTCCCCATTTCATAAACACACAGTATATTTTGATTGTACTCTCTTTTTTAAAAATTTATTTATTTATTAAGTTATTTTTATATTCCAGCTTTTATTCCCTTCCTGGTCCATCCCAACCCCGGAAAGTTCCACATCCAATACACCCCACACAAACACCCACACACACAGGATTGGGTCTCTACAAGGATGTCCTACTCAGTTATTAAGAATGAGGACATCCTGGGTTTTTCAGGCAAATCGATGGAACTAGAAAATATCATCCTGAGGGAGGTCACTCAGACCCAAAAGGACATGCATGGAATGTTCTCACTAATAAGTGGATATTAGCAGAAAAAAAAAACAATAATAAGAAAGAAAAAGCACAGTCTACAGAACTCCAAAAGGTCAACAAGCTGAAGGGCCCAAGTGAGGGTGCCTCAGTCCCACTTGGACTGAGAAGAAAACAACCACAAGGGAGGGAGGGAGGGGAAAGGGGATAGGGGTGGGGAAAGGGGGAACATGATCTGGTATTGGGTAGGGGGAAAGGACTGAAGTCCTGAAGGCCAGCAGAAAGAATGGAAACAGGCAACAGGAAGAAGGAGGTTAAGAGGACCCTCAAGAATGTGCCAGAGATCTGGGAAGACTTTCAGGACTTAAAGGTGGGGGGAGATGAAATGCCCTACAATGGAGAGGGAATTTATCAACTCCCCTCCAGCAGAAAGACAGGGCATCAATTGAAGGATGGGGTTGGTATTCCACAGTCAAATCTCTGACCCATAATTCTTCCTGTCTGAAAGAAATGTAGGGATGGAAATGGAGAAGAGCCTGAGGACAAGAAGGTCAAGCAACAGGCTCAAAGTGGGATTCATTCTTACTCTTCCTTAACTATCTTCGTCCCTTTTTTTTTTCACAGTGCCAACTTTCTTCCTTTTACTTTCATACCCATAGATCCCTAGTAAATTTGCATATATGAGGGGAAACATGACACTCATCTTTGTAAGATATTTTTTAGCATGATGATCTCCATTTCCATATTCTGCCATAGAAATTATATAATTTTATTTCTACTTTGTGACCAAATAAAAATCACAAGCAAACATCCATAGATTGATGGTCATCTAAGCTTGTGTCATAAGTTGACTTATATGAATGGCCTAGCAGTAGCCATAAATATTCAAGAATTTAGATAGTAAACTGACTTTGAGTTGTTGTGCTTTATTTTCAAAAGAGATATACAGAATTTGTACTTTTAATTTTGGAGTATCTCTTCATATTTACTTGAATATTTACTGGACTAATTTGCATTGCACCAATAGTTTTTCTTTACTCCCTGCATCCTGCCTCACATTTGTTACTCGGTATTTGTTTATTTGTTTATTTAATGATAATCACTTTGATTTTTATAATCTAAGCTTTTATTGTTTGTACCTCATACATGTATGTAACAAATTTTAAGCACTTTCAAATACCATTTTCCTTTTTAATCCACTCCTGATGCCATTAAAGTCTTCCATTACAACAGTCCATCTTTAACTATCATGTTTTGTTTCATGTTTGACCAACTAAATTTTATTAGACTTTTCTGCCAAAGTAAGTGTACATGGTGATTTCCTAAAACAAAAGTAACCTACCAGTGGCTAAACAACTGAGAAAATGACAAACCCTACTCCTATAAACTTCTCCTGACTAGAGTTCCTCAAAGATGGTTGGAACCTCATGTGTCCCTGCCCACTTTTAAGGAAATATTGATGTGCCAAACAATGTATATGCCTTTTACAGACACACATTGTTTCATAAGTTAAATGGCCATGCCATATCCAGAATACATCTTTTTGTTGCAAATCACCCCATCCTGTAGCTCTTACATATTCTAATCCCCTTTTCTCTAATATGTCCTGATCTTTGGAAGAGATGCTATAGTTGTCACATTTAAGACTGATCACAATCACTTATTGTCGAGTTATGTGTTTCTGAATTAATCTCTATTGGATATAGTAAGGAGATTGACTTACGAAGATTCAACATAGCACTGAATCTATGGATATAGGCATGGCTAAGTGGAAAATACCTTGAGAAAATTAGCACCTAGAAAAAATAGACATATATCCCCCATTAAAGTCTGTGATCTTTTTAACCACAGGAATTTGATCAAATTTACAGAGCCAGATAAGAGTCCCTTCCTATGGAGTCAGCCTCAAATCTAATCAGAAAGCAATTGACTACCCTAAAACACTCATAAATTAAAGGGCACATCTTGACGGGGAAGGCACTATCATAGCACTTCAACTGACAAGCTGAGTAACTTGTGCCATCTTCTGACACTATGAACACTAACCAATAGGTTAGTGACCAAAGTATGCAATTTCTTCAGTAATAGAGTGTTATCATTCTGCCTATGATTTGTTAGTCAAATAGACCGCAGAAGATTCCCGAATAATATCGGCTACAATCCTTGCTTTTGGTTACCTACCAGAACTACATGTCATCCATTTTTATTTGAGATGATAGAGCATTTCAGTCAAATTTGTTGTTCATTTCTCTTTATCAAAAGATATTAAACACACTTTATATTTTTAGAGCAATTGAAATTGTCCACTTAACAGCAATGTGTTCAACTATTTGACCAATTCATTACTGCTTTATTATAAAAAGATGTTTGTATATATGTGAATATATGTGTGTATGTATATATGTGAATATGTATGTAGTTATGTACATATGTAGATATAAGGATATGTAGATATGTGTATATATGTATATATTTATAGATCTACAGACTTATAAATAGATGAAAATAGACATAAGGATATATATAGATAGATATAGCTATAGATATAAATACATAGATGCAAAGATATGTAAGGATAGACAGATGATAGATAAATACAAAGATGATATATCTCTATAGATGTATACATATATAAATATATAGAGTAATAGGTATATAGATAGGTAGCTATGTACATAAATAGATATACATATATATGTAAATCATATATAGAAATATGTAGATATCGAGATGATATAGAAATATAGAAGTATATAGAAATATAGAGACATATTACAGATATACAGAAAGATAGATAGATAGATAGATAGATAGATAGATAGATAGATAATAGATAGAGAGGTGATAGATGAATATATAACTATACAGATAAACAGATAGATACAGATCTTGGATATTAAGTCTTAGTCATATGAATTGATGGCAAAATTTTTTTCTCCCTATACACAATTTCCTTGTTTATTAATTATTTTTATTGTCCCAAACTTGGCTTTACATTTAATGCAATCTTCTTTTCAACTCCTACCATTATTTTCAAAATCTTTGGCATCTTATTCAGACACTCCGTGCTTGAACCTACATCTCTGTTCTTCTCCTGTGTTTTTCTGAAGTATTAGGTCATGTATAATCATAGCTTAAAGGGAATGAGAAAAGGTGACACGCAACTAAACTACCTGCATCTGGGGAGAATAATAGTCTAATGCAGCATGTAACAAGATCCTAGTTATTCTGGGAGCATTTCAAGTGTTGAATTCTTAGTATGAATTTACCTAAGATAAGATGGTATCACAACAAACATCTCTTTAAGTGGCATGGTGATCTGCACCTAATTGTAAACTCTAAGTTAAGCATTTAAAAATAAATACCCTTCTTGGAATTTCTGCTACAAGACTTATGCAATCTTATCTGTTGGGTACTTATATCATCCCATTTGGGTCAAATACTCAAGATTTGCAAGCTTCCTTGCAAGCTCATAGCCCCAAATGTAGGCTCTGGTCACATAAAGTATTGAGTCTTGATTTTTGGTTTAGTGGAGTTGAATGGAAGATTAACATTAAATTCTTTTGCTCTGATTATATCCCCAGAAGAGAACTTCTGGCCAATCTATGTGTCAGCAGTACAAAGCTGAGAAGGCTCTGCTGCAACAAATCCAACTCCTGTTGACAAGAGCCCAGCAGGAGACTCTGAATAGCTTTGGTGTACTTAAAAATACCAACACTATTCAGAAGATGTAGAAGGAAACAGCAGTCTCTGGCCTAAGTCAGTCTGTATTTCTGTTTTCTGGTTTGGTTTTAGGATGGCTCAGCAGGGGAGCAGTGGGCCCTTCTAAATCTAATGTTCCGTTTTAGAATTTTTCACTGACAAAACAGGCTACAATTGAAAAGTAACAACTCAGAAATTCCATGACAAATGAATAGTTCAAGGAGAAACTGAAATGCAGATCCTAAGAGTAAAATGTACTAGGAAGGAACATAATGAACAAAAAGACAAACATGTTTTGGGCCACAAAGAAAACTACCAGTTACTCTGTTTGGAAAGTCTCACTCAAAAATACTTTCAACAAATTAACGTTAAAAAGCATGGCGGAGGACCACGCCTCACTCAGAAAACTTATGACCACTGAAATAATACACATCCTTAAGTCTAAAACAGCTGCAATAATGAACCAGTTCCAAGCAGACTACGCCAGGGCTTCTGTTGAAAGGTGTCCCAAATGTCTCCAGAGTGAATCAAAACAAGCTACTTAAAAACACAATTTTATTCTTTTTAATTAACATGGAAAATGAGAGAGAATTATTGTTCCCATCTGGATAATAAACCCTTGTCAGCCATTCCATGGAAACAGTACATTTTTAAATCCTTCTTGAGTATGCAATTTTCCCTGAAAATATGACAGATGGCTTACTTAAGCAAATGATTGTACCGAAGAACATCCTAGATGCAGGATAATTCTCACAGTGCAAACATATATTTCCATAGGTCTGAAGACCAAAAGATTTCACTTTCAGAGAGCACAATAATAATCTGACATTTGTTAAGCTCACAAGATGTGTAAGTCTTACCATTGAAGACTTTAGAAGGATGTATAAAACCACGAAGAGGCCAGTTTGCAGGTTTATGGTAGTTTTGGTGGAGGAGTTTCTAAGTCCTCCTGGGTTCCCACTGTCAAGCTTTGCTTTGTTCTAGATGAAACTGTAACAAATATGATGCAAATAGAAAAAAGAGGAAATTGGACATTGTAATTCATTCCTTTTTCTCTGTCCATCTTTTCTTTCTTTTGTTCTTTCTTATTTTAATTCCTTCAAGTTTGCTTTCTTATCAACTTGTGAGAGCTGCTGGAAAACAACAGAGATTTTGCTGCCAGTTCTGAACTGCAGGGGTGGAATTGGCAGTACTAAAACAAAAAAGATTCAGCAAATAAAAGATAATATGGATTGTTTCCTGTTGTGTTTGTTTTCAAATGACTGTGCTTAAATGAAGCTCTTCCTTAGCAACTGTCTCTTGTCTCTCACTGGCTTCATGAGACCTTTTGGTGACTTTATTTCCTTTGTGTCTCAAAGTATCTTAAACTTTGATCTTTCTCTCAAAATGTCCTGTGAGTAAATACAACATGAGCCTATTGGGTAAGCTGCATAATCAGAATTTATGAGCTTTCAACAATCAAATGTGATTTCATATTATTCCCATAATTGACGTGCCTATTACAGAAAAATAAGAACTGAGGATGAAATAAAATCTTGTACATCTAATATACCTTATTTATAAATGATTTTTATATTTATATATTTATTCATATATACTTATGTATATAACAGTAATAATTAAAGAATAAGAGGTTATTAATTTGAAAGGACAGGGTTGAAGGAGAACATGGGAGGTGTTTAAAGGAGGGGGAGGGAGTATTGTAACATATTTTGAATACATGTAAGATGTGTCCTCTTTAAAAATTTTCTTTTAGCAATGGAACAATTCTTTATTATTATTGTTTATGACAATTATGAAGGTATTTAAATACTCCAAATCAAAGATGGTCATCCAGGGACACACTTGTTTTCTTCTCCTTTTATCGTTATTAAAAATTATTTTCTGTACAATATATTGAGATTACCATTTTAACTCCTCCGGCTCTCTCCAAATCCTCTTCAACACCCCAGAAAACAAACAAATAGGTAAACGATAAAAACAAATAAACCAAAATTAAAGACAAAACACATGAAACACATGAGCACACAGAAAGCATAAAAACAAAATCTAAATTTTAATGCACAAGTAAATGACCAGCAGAATGAAAGCAGGACAAACAAAGAAATAGACAAAAGCGTATATAAATTTTCTATTCAAACTGGAATAAGATGAAGTCTGAAATTAGTTTAGGATAGTGTTTTCCTGGTAATTAAGGAAGATGCACATTTCTTTAAGCCATTCTTAGCCATTTATGTTTCATATTTTGTGAAATCTCTGTTTAGGTCTATGTCCCATTTCAATTGTTTTGTGATATGTATTTTCTTAACAATGTATCAGTGTTAGATACCAACCCTCTAGAAGATGTGTAGTTTTTAACCCATTGTGATCCCTGCCACGTTAGTCCAATAATATACTTTGGTCATACAGAAACTTTTGAGCTCTGTGAAGTCCCATTTAGTAATTTCTTGTTTTAGTGTCTGTGCTATGGATGCCCTGTACAGAAAGCTTGTTTTCTGCATCAAATAGTTCAAGACTATTACCAACATTGTATTCTATCAGATTCAGTTATCTGGTTTCATGTGGAGGATTTGATCCATTTGCAGCTGAATTTTGTACAAAGCATTATGTATGGATCTATCTGGATTCTCCTATAGGCAGTCTTCTAGTTTTACCAGCACAATTTGCTGAAGATGTTGCTTCTCTTCATGTCTGTGGTATTTCAGGGTTTTTTGTTGTTGTGTGTTTTGTTTTTCTTACCAAAAATCAGGTTTCTATAACTGTGTAGAGTTATATCTGGGTATTCAATGTGATTTCATAGAGCAATATGTATATTTTATTGGTTTTGCTTTGTTGTTTTCTTCTGTTTTTCCAATAAAATATTTTTTATTAACTTGAGTATTTCTTATTTACATTTTGAGTGTTATTCCCTTTCCCGGTTTCCGGGCAAACATCCTCATAATCCCTCCCCTCCCCTTCTTTATGGGTGTTCCCCTCCCCATCCTCCCCCCATTGCCGCCCAATAAAATATTTTTATTGACTGTTTGGGAACCTCATACAATGTATCCCTATCACACTCTTCTCATGTCTCTCAGGTCCAGCCTCCCATGCTCGTACCCATTCAAAACACATGAAGTTCAATGTGTGTTGCCCACATATTTATTGGAATGTATGGTCACATTCCTAGTGGCCAGATTCTTAAAGATATCTGAATCCTTTACCACCCCCCACCAGAAGCCATCAACTGTGAAGAGCTGCACTCAGCATCTTTATCAAAAATTTTAAGGACTTTCTTAAATAGCTATCTGTTTAGACTTGTCACTGAAATTTTCAATGTTTTGCGTTCTCAATTATGAGTCTGGAGTCATTGATACCACTTCAACAGAAACTTCCTTGCCCATAAATGTTATCAGCACAACTGATTATGAACTGTCACATGGTTTACAGTGGCAGCACAGCACAGATTATGAATATCCACAAGATCTCCAGAGATAGCGTGGACCAGGTGGAGACATTTATCAGCCATGCACTGAGCTCCTCATGGTTGTGGCAGGCCATCAGCTGCAGTCTGATGTGCGATACCCAGAACTATGGGGTTCAGGAGGAAGTCCTCTTCCTCCTCTAGCCTACTGCAAGAAGCAACTTGGCTTAATCCCAACATACTCGCTTATCTACTAATATATTTTTGCCCACTATAGTTCTGTGCTACAACTTGAAATCTGAAATGGTAATAACCTATAGCAGTTCTTTTCCTATTCAGAATTCTGTTTGCAACCCTCATTTGGTTTTTGTTGTGTTTGTGTTTCCATATGGAGCTAAAAATTGTTTTCGCAATTTCTATGAAGAATTTTGTGGTGATTGTGATGGGGATTGTGTTAAACCTGTGCATAGCTTATGGTAGAAAGAGGCTCTTCACTATATAATACTGCTGATCCATGAGAATAGAACACAATCTGTTTTCTGATTTGTTCAATTTCTGTTTTATATCTTAGTGATTTCATTACACAAGTCTTTCAGTTGCTTTGTTAAAATTATCTCAAGCTAATTTTTAGAATGTTGCAAAAGGTTTCCTTCTCATGTGTTTTTTCCCAGGCTGTTTACTATTTGTATACAGGAAGAGTACTAGTTTTTCTATATTAATTTTGTATTGTGTTATTTTGCTCAAAGTATCAGATGTAGATGATTCTTTGTAGAATTTTTATGGTGTTTTATGTACAAAATCATATCTTCTGTAAATAATATATTTTGAATTTTTTGTGTATTTTAAGAAACTTTATCTCCATCAGTTTTCTTTTTTTATTCTTCTATCTATCTTCAAGAACCATGTTGATTAAGTGTTGAGAAAGTGGACATCGCTCTCTCTTGTTTCTGATCTTAGCAGAATTCTTTGAGTTTCCTTTAAGTTAGTGCTGAATGTTAGCTTGCTATAAATTTATTTTGAAAATATGTCTGTTGAAGCCCTAGTCTCTGCGGTCTTTTTTTTTTTTTTTTTTTTTTTGGTGGCTGGGGACTGAACCCAGGGCCTTGTGCTTGCTGGCAAGCGCTCTACCACTGAGCTAAATCCCCAACCCCTCTGCGGTCTTTTTACTTTAATGAGGTGCAAGATGATAGCATACACAAGGTGGTCAGATAGACTACATGTTGTTTTGTTATTTTTCTTATATCTGTTGAAACTTGATTTGTTTTTCAAGAATGTTGCCAATTTTGGAGGAAGCTTCATGAGCCACTATGAAAAAGGAATTCTTCAGTGTTTGGGTGAAATATTCTGTAAATATCTACTGGGTTCATGTGAATACCACAGTTGTATACCTGCATAAAAATGAAAATGTAAGCCCAGCCCGATGCCTGAATCCCAGCATACTAGAGGCAGAGATGGGCAGATTTCTTTGAATTGGAGTCAACTTGGTCCATAAAATGAGTTCAAGACAGGAAGGGTTACACTGAAAAAAAACTTATCTCAAAAAAAAAAAAAAAAAAAAAAAAAAAAAAAAAAAAAAAAAAAAGAAAAAAAAAAAAAATAAACAAAAAAAATAAATTAACCCAAATCGACAATGCCTTGTTGGAGAAAGGAGTTTTATAGAGAAAACTAAAAGGAATGTAACAGGGTTTAGAGGAACTAAAACTAATTTTATACATACATACATAAATATATACATATATAAAAAGTAGTCAAATAAGTAAACACATTGGAAAATACTTTTAAATATATTTTCTGTTTTGTTTCATTTCATACATAATTTTATGTGTGAAATATATCACATTTAAAATGTAGAAATAACTATCCAATAATTACTGACAGTAACCTATCAATTTCAATTTCAATTTTACGTTTACCGTAAAAAGTAGTAGTAGTAGTAGTAGTAGTAGTAGTAGTAGTAGTATGTGTGTGTGTTTGTTTGTGTGTGTGTGTGTGTGTGTGTGTATCACATCTTTACACTGCTTCCTGTCTCTCTAGTACCCTATACTCAATATTGACTATGAACATAAAAATGCTCTGTATTTCTCCCATGAATTAATCTCTGACTTCATGGTCTCCATAATGTCACATTTTCATGTGAATTTCTGCATGAGCCTGTTTTGTTTTGTTTTTCTCAGATTGAAGCATTCCATTCTGCATGGAAACTTTAAGCAGGAAGGTAGAAAATTCAAAATAGCTTTTGAAAGTTCCTAAAACTGACCAGATTCCCTGGGTCTCACCCTAATAGAGAATGGATCATTAAGCAACAAAATGATTCTCAAACAAGTTCAGCTGCAAATTAGACTCTCAGAGAAGCCATAGAGCAAAAAAGCCTCTGAGAGTTGATCAGCAGCCTAAAAGAAACAGAAACCAGCCAAGCTGACTGAGAAGGGTTTAGGCCAACTGAAGAATGGGGAAAAGGCACTGTCCAACCTGTGGAACTGCATAGAGACTATACTGTGTTCCCCTAGGTTCCCATCTCTGTGAGATGTCACCCATGCTTGACTGGCAGTTGGTGAAGCAGCCGTCTTTGAGTCATTTCTCCTCCTGTATAAAATGCTTCATTCATGTTCCAGTAAGTACCTAAATAAAACTCATGGTTCACCAATTCGGACATTGGTGGTATCAATAGTTTGGTATGTGTTAAAATCACTGATTCCAAAAACTTTGGATTTCATTATGGAATCAGCTGTAGTAAATATAAATTTATAGTTCCTTTACAATTCCCACTTTAATACAATTACTAGTTGTGTTTTGCATTCCCCTGTAAATACAAATCCTGACTGGTGCCACATCACTAGATCTCCAGTCACTTTTATAGACCAGGCTGCTGCCAGTGAACTCTCTAGATTTGTCTCTTTAGTGGTGATTATTTTAAATGATAGCTTTATCAACATTATAATTCATATCTGATTCTGTTTTCTTTCCTGAATTTGGAATGTCATTTTTCCCACCAGCTTAATTTTTCATCATTTTTCTTGGATCTGTGATGGATCAGAATTCTCTTGGAGCTTTGGAAATGATGTGCCTGATACAGCACTTTATGGCTTTGATCATAAGAGCTCCCCATATATCTAGACTGATATCCATCACAATTTAAGGAAAATCTTGATCTCTATTGATTTTTTCTCCCATTTTCCTCCCGTTATCAGTTCTTATATGTATATGTAGCTCCAGTGTTTTTTCCCCACCCATTTTGAAATTTTATATTTGTTTTTATACTTGAAATTCACTAATCTGTTGTTAAACACATTTAAAATTATTTTTTGCTTTTCAATTCTAACATTTACTTTTTAGTTCCTCATAATTTCTATTTGATATTTAGAATAACAGTTTCTGTTATTTCTCTGACTCAATTGTTTCAGGAGCCATAATGGGACAGGCTAATAACTAGCAGGTGATCTTCCTGAGATGGCCTGCTTCAGATTTTTATTCATCCTGTGACAGGTTCACCCTTATTACAAAGGCCATAAAGAAATTCATTTTAGGAAAGATTCCTGCTATTAATTTGCTTTTCCTGTTATTATTAAACATATATAACAATCACCAAGTATAGCACACCCCTTTGGAGCTGATCTCTACAGATCTATGATATGTACTGTATAGACAACTATATAGAAAGCTATATAGACAAATAGATGACTTCTTAAATCTTAATGATGATCCTATATAGTGGGACTACTATTAGGTTCTTTTCTGATAATCAAAACTGCAATGAACACTCTGCCAGTCTTCCAAGTGTCAGAAGTTAATTGATCTTAGATGGTAGCCAACTTTCTCCTACTCAGAGCACATTCCAAGAGGTTGTAAAACAATTAACCAAAGATTTTAGAAAGGGAATTGGTGATATATTATAGGTGCTAGAACAGAAGATAAAATATTGACTGGGTTTATGTATACAAAACTTCACTAATAACTTAGTTATGGATTCAACCCTTCAGTGAACCTGCGGAGCTATGATAGGAAATAGATATTTAGCCAGATAATTACTCCTAATGGATATGTATGTGAATATTCTCTGTTGTAAACTTCTACTTCAATTTATGTTTGATTATTTTGTGCAACCTTGTGATGAATCTTGTAACATGTGATCATGTATTCTGAAAGATATATAAGTATTGAGGACAAAAGAAGAGAAGAATTTTTTTCCTTTATCATCAGCATTTCCACACAGTTAGAGCTCGAATGCCCTGAGAGCCTCAGACTTTAAAGCTATCACCAAAGTTCTACTCTGTGCACCCTGCCACTACCCTCTCTGGGTCCGGAGGTCGCAAGCACAATTAGCACTTTCTTTCCTCATATATGAATGTGTTTTGTGGTCCTCAAATATATTAAAAATGACTATATTAAAAATTATTTTTGTTTGGCTCAACAGCTAGGCTTATTCAAAATTATTTTTTTTCTTTTTTCTTTTTTTAGGAGCTGGGGACCGAACCCAGGGCCTTGCGCTTGCTAGGCAAGCGCTCTACCACTGAGCTAAATCTTCAACCCCTCAAAATTATTTTTTTATTGACTATCTTTGTTCTTCAGTATGCATAACACTTTTATACATGCTATAAACTTTCCACATTAATACTTAGCATCTGTTACAGTTATTATAGTAAATGTCACGAGCAAGCTCATGTGTAACTCACTTGCTCTCCAGCAGGAGTGCTATTTTGAGAGGTTCTGGAGACCATGCATTTGCGATATGCCTGGGAGAATTAATTCACTGGCACTGGGTCTTTAAAAATTATTGTCTAGAGCTCCTTTCTGTCTTGCCAATGCCTCTGCCCAGGCAGCAGCTGTTGCTCCAAGATGCTGTACTGGCAGCACTGAACCGAGTACAGCCTAGCTGAGCGGAGCAGAGACGAGTGAGGCAGCAGAGAGAGCTGTCCAGCAAGCAAAGTGCCATGGGGCTTGGGGGCGGATTCTAGTGGTGAAAGTTTGTGGAGAGCATTCTCTTCCCAGGCAGTGTTACAGTTCTTATGTGATAGATGTCCTCAGATGATGGAGTAATTCTCACACACCTTATTCTTCTGGATAGGATCTTATATACAGTTTTAGGGTTGGTTGCTGTCTGACAGCAGGTGATTCTTCCTGACTTTGTCTGAGATGTTAGGAATGCCTCCCTCATCTACATGTAGAGGGGCTTGAGAATACTGAGGCTTATAGGACTGATGGCCACAAGTCTCTCTATGGGTAGCTGTGATTACGTGGTGACAGGGTCCTGGTGCCAGGAACAGGTGAGGCTCCTACTGTCTTTTCTGGGTCCTCAAGACCCTGGGCTTCAAGACAAGATCAACTTTAACAGGCTTCATCTCATGCTCCACTGCTGCACACTTCTCATGTCTGCTTTCTGTCAACTGCATTGTGACCAGCCACCCCACACCACACATTTCTACCACAGCAATGATGTTATATCTAACTGGGTGGGACAAGCTGCTTCACTGACTGAACTCTGAGATATAAGCCAAAATCGTTCCTTTCTTAAATTGCCTTTGTCAGATGTTTTGTCAGAGCAGCAAGATTTTAACAAATATGACATCTGATATATTTTATCAGCCATATGCTCTGATGATGTTTTCTTAGTTTTTATTTTCTCCTGAATTGCCTATGTATTAACTTTTGGTACATAGCCTCCACATGATGATGTTTATATTCTGCTGGGCGCCTGACCAGCACCAGTTATCTTTCTGGAAGGCAGAAAGATATGGGTGTAGGGTTGATGGATTTTGGTGGGGGGCAATGGAAAACCAGGTCTTGCAAAAATAAAGGTTGCTTACTAACAATAATATTTATCTTTTTGACTCTTTGCTATGCTTGGACCAGAAACAACTGGCTTTTGATTATTAATACCTGTTGTTAACAGGGGTGGAGGGATTAAGTAAAGAAATTTTTGTTCTGGCTTTTCTTTTTTCTCAGAGGTCCTTGAGAGGATGGGCATTCCCTTAGTATTTTGTGAGCTAGGAAAAGCAAGTAAATGCCACAGAAAGGAAACTCTCTTAAACATACGTATTCTGGTCAAGCCTGACCATCTGTCTCAACTCCCACAAGTATTCATATATATACTTACACATACCTATCGTGCGTGTGTGTGTGTGTGTGTGTGTGTGTGTGTGTGTGTGTGTGTGTGTGTGTGTTGTTGATGAAGCAAAAAAGCACCATGAACATGTTTCATTGGCAAGAGGCTGTGTGAAAGAACTCACTCATTCTGGCTGAAAGAAGAAGATCCAACCTTTACTGCTCAGAGAAATGAAAGGCTTTTTCTAAAATCTTTTTTTGCTAAGTGAAAGAAGAAACAGTGTTAAAAATTCTGCTGCTTGTAGCCATTGTTCTTAGTTCTTATCTTTTCTCAGTAGAATAGATCACATGGCTCTCTAAGTATCTTTACATTTCAAAAAATTTGTGCCTGGAAGATTTACATGTGTTTCCATTAAGACTAATACCTAATTAAACGTTTATTATTCATCACTAGTTCCACAAGTTCATTCAAGACTATAAAACTATAATTCTTAAGCCATAAGAAGCAAGTTATCTGCCTTGTGTCTCATTACTTTTGAAATCTGGTATAGATAAATCCAGGCAATATTTTATCTTCTATCCTTGTACCTACAATATATTGCCCTTTCACAGTTTATCACCCTTAGATATCAGATAAGATTTTTACAGCTAACCTACAAGAAATGTTTTCCCTGATCATAAATTTGTTCCAAGCCTGCTTTCTATCCTAATGCAATTTGTGCAATGGACAAATTTCTACCTTAGTTTAGATAGAAAGGGCTAATTGTAGCTTTTATACTAGAGAGGTCTCAAAATTACATGTATAAATTTAGAATTCTATAGAATCATTATTAGGAATTTTGAAATCATAGATTTGTCTACAGAGCATTGCTACAAGAGAGTACATCCTTGTTGATCTGCAGAAAATCTGCCTAGTAAGGCCAGAAATTATATTATTTAATAGTAATAGGAAAATGCATATCACCTGCAAGAAGCAACCCTGAGATGAAGTCTCTTGAGACTTTGCCTTTCAGAGCTCACCCATCATTAGCCATACAAAAATTCAGTGGGCCAGTTAGAAAAAAGTGAACTGTTTAGCCTTAGACTTTTCTAGATGGCTCTTTACAATATTCTGATTGCTTTATTCCATTGTTTGGTCTTTTCATTCTAGATTTCGTAGACTACTGATAGTCAGCTCTGTGCCTGTGAAATATGTGATTTGAGAAGATGTTTGCTCCACCACTGGGAGGCAAGATTTTCATAGACTTCTGCTCTATGTGAGGAAAAGCTGGGGGGCTCATTCAAAACTGAGCTTAATCATTTCCTGCCAGGCTTTCTTGGGTCTTACTGTTCACGTAATTTTTTTATACAGGCAGAAGAATCCAAATGTTAATATCTACCACTTTCTCATCTAAGCCATTCTTCATTAATGTCCTGATTGTCTTACTCCCCAAGTGCTACTGAGACCTCAATATCAATAATATAAACCTTCATGTTTCTTCTATTGATTTCTTATGTGTGACATTTATAGTTTTAACTCAAGACAAAATTAAATTTACCATCTCTGGAATAAAGGTGCTAGTTTTATATCCACACAAATGATGATTAAAAACATTGAGAATGTAATAGAACCGAATATTGGGGGGAAAAAGTAGTTCTCATTCCCTCAATGATCTTGTCTAGAGATTCAAAAGTAATCTATAGCTACTTGAAATGGATGTCTTTACAAGTCTATTAATTCTGTAGTATTTGGAAGAATTCATTTCTTTAACTAAAAATCATAGGTCGATAGAATATATTGTATACACATATATGCAGAAATATGAGAATATGTTACTATTGAATTTATACAATCTTAGCTTAAACATGTATTCTACATTATATTTAACAAATTGTTTAGTTTTCAGAGTTATACTTGCTAACTACAAATATTATGTTGTTGTTTTTTGTTGTTATTCATATTCTATGTTTCTTATTCAATTACAGTACCAAATATAGACATGTATGAAGTTAATTCATGAATGAAGATACTTTTAATGGAGAAACCCAGTCCCTAATCAAGAACCTTACTTTGCATTATCCATTTGACTGCCACAAAGTAAGTACAAATTCATAAATGTGTTGGGAAAATTTAACAGCCTGGCCTTTAGCCATTTGTTTGCATGTCCATTATTATAAATTATTATTATTATTATTATTATTATTATTATTATTTTACTTTTCTCTACTACAAAAATTTGAAAATGATGATAAATTAAATTAAAATCTAGGCTTTGTAAGACAATTTTCAGCACTAAATCAAAGAAAAGAATCAATAGATAACAATTCTTTTGCCCCATATTCTTCACTTATATTGTAATCTGACTTTAAACGAAAATAAAAATATTGAATGATTGATAGATACATGCAAGATAGGTAAATAGATCAATAAGCAATATATAGAGCAAGAGAATATGGCTACTTATGGTACAGATGATTAGAAAGTACAGTATGAAACTGCCTGTCTGCTTAGATGGCATTTGGCCTCTTAATGTATTGAAAATGGGAAAGGGTAGATTGAACCTGCATCATCAAGTGAAGTCCTTTGTTTGCTTTTTATCATATTCTGTTATGGGAAAAAAGGGGAATAATATTTAAAGATAATTCTAAGTTTAATAAAGAAGAAACAGAGCCTCATTTATCTTGGGACCTTATATTCCTTTTATACAGTTTATAAGCAATCTTGTTATTGCAAGGTTATAAGATAATATCAAATAATTTAAATACTATTCTATATCTACTATTAAACATGAACTCTTGAATAATTTACTTGTCCCTTGAATATAAAATCTTTCAACTAAAAGGAAAGAAATGGAAAATGAATATAAATATATACATTTTAATTCCAGATATAAATCCAGTCAGCTATATTCTGAACTCAATTTTTATGTTTGTTGTACTATTATATAAAATAGATATTTTCTTACAAGGAGATATCATTCTTTCAGGTTTTTTTTTCAGGTACCTATTTCCAGAAGAACTAAGTAATTAGGAAATGATTGCCTTTAGGAAAACCAAAAATTTAAGGTAGTTAAGTCTGAGGAAATTCAAAAAATCAAAAGCCTATAATCAGGAAAACTGAAAAATCTAGATGAAATGGATGATTTTCTAGAGAGATGCCAGGTACCAAAGTTGAATCAATACCAGATAAACTATCTCAACAGTCCCGTAACACTGAAAGAAATAGAAGCAGACATAAAAAAATCTCCCAACCAAAAAAGGCCCAGGACTGGATGGTTTTAGTGCAGAATTCACCCAGACCCTCAAAGACACCTAATGCCAATACATCTCCAAATATTCCACAAAACAGAAACTGAAGGAATACTACCTAATTCATCTATCAAGCCATAGTTATACTAATACCTAAACCACACAAAGGCCCAACAAAGAGAAGTTCAGTCTAATTTTGCTTATGAATATTGATGCAAAAACTCAATAAACTTCTTGCAAATAGAATCCAAGAATACATCAAAATGATCATTCACCACAATCAAGTAGACTTCATTCCAGGGATGAAGAAATGTTTCAATATATGGAAATCCATTAATGGAATCTACTATATAAACAAAGTTAAAGGGCTTGGATAAATCAGGAATTCAAGGCCCTAAGTTAAACATAAAAAAGAAACATACAGCAAACAAACAGTCAACAGCAAATTTAATAGAGAGAAAACTGAAGCAATCAAACTAACATCAGGGAAAAGAGTAGTCTGACTACTCTCTCTGTATTTATTCAATATTGTACTTGAAGTTCTAGCCAAAGTAATTAGACAACAAAATGAGGTCAAAGGAGTAGAAAATGGTAAGAATGCTGTCAAGGTAGAGCAATGGAATTGAACTGAAGATGCATAAATAATACCATGACAAAGAAGTCAAAACTATACAGTGGACAAAAGACAGCTTTTCAACACATGGTGCTGGTCAAACTAGCATTCTGCATATAGAAAAGTGCAAATTAATACATTTTTATCTCTTTGTACAAAGCTCAAGTCCAAATAGACCCAGGACCTCCAAATATAGCCAGATGTGCTAGAAGTGAAAATAGAAAAGAGACTTGAACAGATTGAATCGAACACCAATGGCCCAAGCTCTAAGATCAAGAATTGACAAATGGCATCTCTTGAAGTTAAAAAGCTTCTATAAGACAAAGGATGCTGTCAACAGGACAAAATGGCAACCTATAGAGGGCAAATATTTAAAATATGCACGAACTCAAGAAACTGACCTCCAAAAATCCAAACAACTCAATAAAAAAAAGTGTATAGAACTAAACAGAATTCAAAGCATAGGAATCTTGAATGGCCAAGAAGCACCTAATAGAAATGTTAAAGATCTTTAATCATCAGGGAAATGCAAATCAAAATGACACTGAGATTGACCTTACACAAATCAGAATGGGTAAGATCAAAAACTTAGGTGAAAGCAGATGCTGATGAGGATGTGTTAAAGAAAGAACAGTCCTCCATTTCTGGTGGGATTGCAAGCTGGTACAACCACTTTGGAAACACATATAGTGGTTCCTCACAAAACTGGAAATTGCTCTACCTTTATTCACAGCTGTACTACTCCTAGGCATATACCCCAAAGATGTCCCAATATATAACAAGGACACATGCTCCACTGTGTTTCTAGCAGTCTTATTTATGATAGCCACAGGCTGGAAACATCCCAGATGTCCCTCAACAGAAGTATGGATACAGAAAATATGGTACAACCATATTTGTAAGATGGTACAACCACTCTGGAAATCAGTCCAGAGGTTCTCAGAATATTGGGCATTGCACTACCTGAGGACCCAGCTATACCACTCCTCGGCATTTACCCAAAAGATGCTCCAACATAAAACAAAGACACATTCTCTACTGCTCATAGCAGCCTTATTTATAATAGCAAGAATCTGGAAATAACCCAGGTGCCCTTCAACAGAGGAATGGATAAAAAAAAATGTGGTACATCTATGTAGTGGGATAGTACTCAGGTATCAAAAACAATGACTTCTTGAAATTAATAGAAAATATCATCTTGAGTGAGGTAACCCAATCACAAAAAAAAAGACACATGGTATACATTCACTGATAATTAGGTATTAGCCCAAAATCTCGAATTATCCAAGATACAATTCACAGATCAAATGAAGGTCAAGAAGAAGGATGAATGAATTGGGGATGTTTCAGTCCTTTTTAAATGGGGGGAACAAAAATATTCATAGTAGGAGATATGGAGACAAAGTTTGGAGCAGAGAGTGAAGGAGTGGCCATTGAGAGCCTGCACCACCTGGGGATATATATAGGACTGAAGGAGCTGAAGGAGCTTGCAACTCCATCAAAACAACAATAAAAATCAACCAGAGCGCCTAGGGACTAAACCACTACCCAAAGAGTACACATAGACAGATCCATGACTCTAGCTGCATATGTAGCAGAGGATGGCCTTGTTGGGCACAAATGAGAGAAGAACCCCTTGGTCCTTGTGTATGGGAATGTCAGAGCCAGAGTGGGGAGGTGCGAAGGGGAGTGGGTGGGGAGGGAGAACACCCTTATAGAAGCCTGGGGAGGGGGATGGGATAGGAGGCTTATGCAACGAAACCGAGACAGGGAATAGCACTGGAAATATAAATAAAAAAAATCCCAAAAATGAAATTATAAAGAAATTTGATAAATTCACAAATAATTCCCATGCAATATGTTTCTTCTGCCTGTTCTGCTTAGAATGCAGTTCATATCTGAAAAAAATGTAACAAAATTTTTAACAGCAAAACCTTCTTTCAATCAAGTAGTAAAAATAAAGGCACAGATTTGTATTAGAAAGGTGTGTGATAGCTAGAAGTTTCCTGTATCTGAGTGGGATTAATAAATGAAGCAAATAAATGGCGTTTGATCCCACGCTGTCTGTACCAGGTTACCATGCTCATCATTTTTAGTCTTTTCTACAGTATAGCATAATCTTCACTTTTATTTTAGAACACAATTTATTTCATCCCCTTTCTCACCCACTCTCTCCTTCTATGTTTTAAATATGTCAAATTTTCTGTCTTCTCTTTTTAAAACTCTTCCAAAATTTGCTTTGATGGACCTGATCCTTTATAGATATAGTGGGTTTAATGATCAATGTCACAGAAGAAATATGACAGATGCCAAGAACTACTAGGTGGCAGGAGCCTGATACACTTGTCTTCTGAGAGGCTCTGTCAGAGCCTGACAAATACAGAGGTGGATGTTCACAGCCAACAATTGGAGTGAGGGGTTGGGGATTTAGCTCAGTGGTAGAGTGCTTGCCTAGCAAGCGCAAGGCCCTGGGTTCGGTCCCCAGCTCCGAAACAAAACAAAACAAAACAAAACAACAACAACAACAACAACAACAACAACAACAAAAACAATTGGAGTGAACACGGGGTCCACAATGGAGGAGTTAAAGAAAGGACTGAAGTAGCTGAAGGGGTTTGCAAACCAAATGAAGAACAACATCAACCAAGCAGACGCCCCAGACCTCACAGGGACTAAGCCACCAATCAAAGAGTACACATGGACAGACCCATGGCTCCAGCTGCATATGTAGCAGAGGATGGCCTTGTCTGGTATCAGCGGGAGGAGGGGCCCTTGGTTCTGTGAAGGCTCGATGTCCTAGTGTAGGGAAATGCCAGGAACTAAGGCAGAAGGGAGTTGGTGGGTGGGTGATGTAGCACCCTCTTAGAAGCAGGGGGAGGGGGTGTGATAGAGGGTTTCAAAGGGGAAACCATGAAAGAGAATAACGTTTGAAATACAAATAAAGAAAATATCCAATAAAAATGTTTGTAGCAAAGAAAAAAATGTTGCAAAGCTGTTCACCCTCCCTTTCACTACTAGGATTGGAGCAAGGACAATAGGTGACAACTGTAGTTCCACTGGTGACTCAGTTATATTGGGCAGGCTGGACAAGTTTCCACGTGCTTGTTTATTCAGAAAGGGACTCTTCTTTTTTCAGTCTTTGATTTCCTTGCATGTGGAAACATTTGTTTATTTGACTAAAGAGACTTACATTTTGTTGATATTAAACTAACATTTTAAAGCTCTCAGGAATTGCCCTGGGTATGCTGGATAATTTCTAATTGGAAATTTTCATTTTTGTTTTTAAGCTTTCACTTCAGTTTTGAGCCCATTATTGAAGAAGGACAAGTGTGTTTACATCAGCTGCTCAGGCTCTTACACTGTGATCTATAAGTATCCTAACATATACTTCTACTTCGCATGTTCAAAACCTTTTAAAAAGGCGAGGGAGTCTGAGAATTTTATGGTGTAAATTTTGTTTCTTTTGTTTTCTCCTGGTGATTGATTTTACCAACTGGGCTCATTTAAATCTCTGTTTTTGTTTATTTGTTTGCCTGTTTTCATTTTTAAAACCATTGCTACTTTTCCTTAGCTTCCTTCCTCCTGAAGGAAAGGCTATTAAGGCAGTTTAGATCCTGGTCTGTAGTCAGGGAGTATAAGCACCAAACAAAACTCTCAATTCAGCAGCAAATTTCAGCCTGTCTTTTAAGGTTTAGAAGCACCCGTAATTTGTACACTTCACTTGCCTCTTTCCGCGAATTTTAATTTATCTATTGTAGGCATGTATCCCGCACCTGCAGTGCCACACTGCTCAGTACCTTAGAAAACCCTGAGGATAGAGGAATTGTTTAGGGGATCTGGAAAGCAGAGCATAAAGCAAGGCTGTAATAGAATAAGATTAAAAAGGCTACATATATACTGGTGAGAAATTATTTTCAGATGTCATTTGCAATGTAGATCACACGTAAAGGTCACACCTCTTACATTAGTATTAAAGTGATTAATGACTTAAACAACAGGATGAGTACAGTAGTTTGAATGAGAATAGCCCTCATGATACTCAAAGGCTTGTATGTTTGCATCATTGGTTTCCAGTTGTTGGACTGTTTGGAAATGGTCAGGATGTGTGACCCTCCTAGATGAGTTGTGTCATATTGGGTGAGTTTTGAGGTATCAAGAGCACATGCCAGTCCCACGGTCTCTCTCTGCCAGATGCCTATGGCACCATGCCTAGCATAATGTTTCCTTGCCATGAAGATAATGGGATTAACACTCTGATATTGTAAGCAAGTCCCCAATTAAAAACTCTATTTTTAAGAGTTACTTTTGTTATGGGTCCTCTTCACAGCCATAGGAGAGCAACTGAGGCATTGAAAGGACAATAATTCACATTTTCAAACTTTACCAAACACGTTTAATGTCACTTAGTGTACTTATTGCTACGATTTGTATTAATTCAAGACCAAGTAGGATGAGGATCATGAATGCACAAGAATTAGCACCACTATTGTGGGTAATTAGTTGTTGCACCTCATGTGCCAAATACTGTGGGGTTCCGTGGACAGATTTGAAGACTAATCACTCCAGCCCTGACACAATTTTCAAGGTTATCCTCTTGTATGTAATTGCCAATGGTCCTATACCTTTCAACTACTAACCTCCTCAGCTTTCCCTAGCAGGCATCAGTAAAAGCAATGAATGTCATGTTAGCAGGTGTCATAGCCATAAGTCTTGGGTATCCAGATCCTTATCTTTAGGCTTAGCACAGTCCTTAAATTCTTCTCATGACATAGCTATTGATTCCATTGCATCTTGTCTTGTTTCCACTTCACCTTTTCTATCATTGTTCTCTATTGTTTGCTCTTGGATGCCTGTTCCTTCAGGCAACTATTATGGCTGGGACCACTGACAAGTCTTCCTTGTGTTATCAACTCAGTATAATTGATTCATTGTAAGATCTGAAATTGGCAAAGAAAACCACTTGTGAGAAGACTATTGGGCCTAATGAACAAAGGTATTTACTAGCTGATTTTAAAAGTAAGGGGGCTGGTGAGATAGTTTGGTCAGTAAAATGTATTTAGTGCAGGAGTTGGAAACTATGTCTGGATCCCTGTATGTTTTCTTAAAAAAATGAAATCAAACAAAAAGCATTATGTGTGAAAGCATGTGCTTGTCACCCTGGTGCTGAGTATAAAGATAACTGGATCCCGAGGGTTCACTGACCCACTTTCTTAGCCCAAATTATGAACTAAGGGTTTAATGAGAGGCTACCAAATATAGAAGAAAGGAAGGAAGAAAGGAAAGAAAAAAGTCATGTGGGAGGACAGGAGAGAAAAAAGAGAGAAGGAAGGGGAGAAGAGAGAGGGAATGAGCTAGGAGAAGAGATTGACAGAGATATTCATAGGTCAACCTTTGCCCCAACATGTACCTGTATGAGCAAACATACTTGCATACATTCATACACTTATGTGCCCTATAGACAATTTAAAACATATGTAAAAAATACTCTCAGGACTCAAAGGGAGGGATCCTAGATGAAATTCCCTGCAGTGGAGAGAGGGAACTTTTACAGGCCATCTCCAGTAGAAAGACAGGTCAACAAACGTGGGATGGGGTTGCTATCCCACAGGCAAAACTCTGACCCATAATTGTTTCTGTTTGAAACAGCTACAAGGATGGAAATGGAGAGGAGCCTGAGGAAATGAAGGTCCAGGGACAGGTCCAAAGTGAGATCGAGCTCAAGGGAAGGTTCCAAGGCCTGACCTTCTTACTGAGGCTCTGAAGCAGTTACAAAAGGGGTCTATCATGACTGCCTCTGAAATACCCAACAAATAGTTAGAAGAGCCAGATGCAGATATTTGTGGGCAACCAATGGACAGAAGCTGCTGGCCCCTGTGGTTAAATGAGGGAAAAGCTGGAAGAATCTGAGAAGGAGGGCAACCCTATAAGACCAGCAGTCTTATCTAACCTGGACCGCCAAGATCTCTCAGACACTAGATCAACAACTAGACAGAATACAATAGCTGACGTAAGGCCCCCATCACATATACCGCAGAGGACTTCTAGGTCTGGGTTCAATCACAGAAGATGTACCTTTCAAGAGACTGGAGGCCCCAAGGAGGTTAGAGGTCTGGTGGGGTGAGAATGGAGAGTGGGGACATTCTCATAGAGACAGGGGGCACAGAGGAAGTACAGGATGTGGAAAAGTCAGAGGGTGGAGCAGAAGGGGAATAAAATCTGCAGTGTAAAAAAATAATAGATAAACAGCCTGATGCTATAACCAGGTTTTGAGAGCAGATGAATTTCTTATTGAATGTAGGTTGTTGCCATAATCATAGCCATGTCAAGAACCCAAGGGGAAGTTAAAAACCCTCCCGGATGAAGATCTTTCTGGGCCTGTGCAAATATTGACAGCTTGTGAAGAAACTGTCTGCCAGCTTCCTTCTCTGGGATGTTTCCAGCCTCAAATTGCTCCCCTACAGAGACCTCCTACAGAGACTGCTAAACCTGCCTACTAGTTCAATGAATGTTCCTCCTTGATTCAAATACATTAACTAGACTTAACTGAGGTTTCTGGCTGCAGGTGTTAAGTTCTCTATATCAGCTTTTCTGCACTTGTGCCTGGGTGTCTTTCATTTCTTTTTTCTCTCATCTCCTCTGTTTGTCCAATTCCTGCAATTGGTCAGAACAAGGCAGCCGGGGATTTTTGGTATGAATGTGACATGCAAATGAATGATCCTTTCCTCACCAGTAGCACAAGAGTTCCCAGTACACTAATCTCAGGCCTCACATTGATATCAATGAACACAAATCCTATCCTGAATCATTTACTGCCTTCTTGCTGTGTTAGGGAGGAGGCACTCTCCTTTGAATAGTTGAATCTCATTCCTTCCCTCAAGTATGTCTTTCAGGGTCTGTTGGATTATCTGGAGTGCCTCTTGCAGCAGTTATTCAGGCTGCCTTAGAAGTTCATGAAATAATGGGGCTCCCATGAGAAATCCTTACTCCATGGTTCCAGGCAGAGGGAAAGTGTTCTACCCCTGCTAGGAAGAGACCAAAATGATGTTCCCATATGATTTCACTCATTCACAGTAATAATACCATCATAGGATGTTTAAATAAAGCTTAGATTAAAAGGAATAGTCTCAAGTACATGTAGTAGAATTTAACACAATTCTCCACAACTTCTCTGCCTAACCCTTTGGAGATTTGAGACCACAGGGAGTGGGAAACCTTGGAGGGGAAGAGAGTGAGTGGGCAACATCCTGTTGGAGATAGATGGGAGGAGGAATGGCATGAGGAACTGTGAGAAAGGGGACCAGGAAGAGGGCAACAGCAGGACTGTATAAAAAAATTAAGTAATAATAAAAAAGAAAAGAAAAAGAGAAGGATGAGGAAAAAAAGTGCTTACACAGCACCTTGGTGCCTTTCGGCAAGTGAATCTCTCTGATTTACCTCAAAATGAATTTGTCATTTTTAACATCTGACATTATTGTATGTGCAATATCCTACCCTGGGAACCCACTTGCTATAAACACTATTGTAAGGGTAACATTAAACTGGTCAAGTGTTTCAATTTTTGTAATTAATGCCACACAATCTAGCTGATAATTGCTATGTTAAGGAGAGTTTGCAGTCATTTTTAATTATGAGTCTTTTTGTCTCTTTTGTTTTCTTTCATTTTTCTAAAATTTATCTTGCGTAATGAACGGGCTCTGTATTTCTACAGCCATGGCTTAATTCACCTCAGCAAATATTTCCTATGAATATTTTTTCTCTGTTGTTTCCTACTGAAACTCTAAAATTATCTGCATTTTTTAGAGCTATATTTTGAAATTTCTTTTTGTATAATCTTTATCTTGATGTCTTACAAGGGGAATTAAAATCTCAAAAATATTGATGAAATATATGTCTAGGCATTCTTGTTTTCTTTATTATGTAAAAATGACTGAGTATATAGATGCTTATGTATGCATTGAAAACTGTGCTGTGGTTTCTAGTATTAAGGAAAACAGTTTCTGTGAAACTATAGATTTTTGCATGAGTTACATCTCCTCATCTTATCCCATTAGGTTTATTTGGTTTATTTACAATGTCTATTTTCATTTTTTCACAATCTTTCTTTTTATTTTTATTTATTTTCCTCATTTTACTTTTTTTTAATTGGAAATTTTATATCTTTACATTAAAATGTTAACCCCTTTCTTGGTTTCCCCTTCGGGATCTCCCTACCCTTGCTTCTATGAGATTACTCCCCCTACCACCAACCCACTCCTACCTCACCTCCTACACTGGGGAATCTAGCCTTCACAAGACCAAGGGACTATTCTCCAATTGATGCTCAAAAAGGACATCTTCTGCTACTTATGCAACTGGAGACATGCTTCCCTCCATGTGTACTTTTTGTTTGGTGTTTTACTCCCTGAGTGCTCTGGTTGGTTGATATTGTTCTTCCTCCTGTGGGTAACAAACCCCTTCAGCTACTTCAGTCCTTTCTGTAACTCCTCCACTGGGGGTCCCCGTTCTCAGTTCAATGGTTGGATGTGAGCATCTACCATTTTGTCAGGCTCTGGCAGAGCCTCTTAGGAGACATTTCTAATGATTCTTGGCATCAACAATGGTGTCTGGGTTTGGCGTCTGTATATGTGAAGGATGTCCAGGTAGAGCACCCTCTGCATGGCCTTTCCTTCAGTCTTTGTTCCACACTTTTCCCATAATTCCTTTAGACAGGAGCCATTTGACCTTTGTAATTCTTACAAACACACTTAGCCTGTTGTCATTTTATAATTTATCCCTTCCTTCTGTTTTGTACTTTGATCTCTTGTTAGTTTGTGACTATCTTTCCTTCATTCTGTTCTAGGTTTTTCATAAATTTCCTATCATTTTCATCAACCACTAGCACTCCACTTATTATTTATTAAATATACCTAAATGATTATTTCAGTGTAATTCTAGAAAACAAATTTTAAAAATGCTGTGTGTAAGGAGCAAGATAAAAATTGTGCGCTTCATTTGAACTAAAGTCTTTTCCAACTACATATTAAAATACCTCTGATTTTACATAGATGTAGAGTCTATCCATATGAGTATGCTGATATCTTTCATCATGTGCATTCCTTGTCTTCTGATACCTGTAAGGTCAGCTTGCTTTTCTATCTGTTATAGTTCATTTGTAAATCCATAACACACTTTCAATGATTCAGAGTGGTGACATAGCTCAGTAAACAAATCATCTCTCTAAGAAGAACTAAATAAGGTCTTGTCAGGCTGCGTGGTGTGCTGTGCAAACTAGCATTCCCCTAATATTTTCTTGCTATAGTTGCACTCATTTCCTTATTTCAATCACTGCAAGTTTCTCCTATTGTTTCCAGTGCCCAAATAACTACTTTCTGTTTTGTTTCAACAGTTAGTATAAGATTTGTTCCTTAATCACTGCTTCCTTTTGTATAGATTTTTCTGATGTAATTCATTACTACTTTGCAAACCAGCTGGGGTTTGTTGGAGGCTCCCAATTCTTACAGATTTTTAAACTGGAGTATAGATGTGGGAAATATATAATTTGAAATTTTTTCCTTACTTACTTTTTACTTCCTTTTATATATGTGTTTGATGTTGATAAACCTGTATTGATTATAATTACGTATGTTATTTTATCCCTACTCCATCTGCCAGAGCTGAACTATAATATTGAGAACAGAACATGGAAGTTTTCAGTTCATGAAACCTAATTGTTGAGTGTCAGGTTTGTGCCCAGTCATTGTTATATGTGTTTTGTTATGGAGCCTGAAGAGGCTTCAAAAGTCTTGGCAATGCCTGTCGTCATACTCAATCAATTATTCTGCTTTACAGGTCCCTGATTTTAAGCCAAGCAATTGCACACTCTGATTGGAAGGCGGGCAAGCATGCCTATGCATATCTGGAAGCTTATTTTCCTTTTCCTGTCAAACACATCTGGTAGAATCTAAGAGCTAGTTGACAGTTTGTGACATTCCGCTAACAATGCTAAGGTACTTTTTAATTCTTTTAAAAATAGTTTTTCATTTGTGGTTTATGGAGAAATCATGTTAGCTGAAAGGCACATCCTTGCTTAGTTTATTAGTTCGTGTGAATAGTTTGCACAATAATTACCTAAAACACAGAGAATAATATTTTAAGTTAAAATAATATTTATTTTATGCTTGATTTTGAAAGATCCTCCATTAGTTCTTATGTGAGGCTTTTGATTGGATTAACGAGCACAATTAATGCAAGAGCTGAATAGAGAAGAGCATAAAACATTATTGATCATACCTATATAGATGAAGTAAAAGAAGTAAGGAAAACTCAAGCATGATTTTTATGTATGTTTTATATTCACTTGTAGAGAAATAGTAATACATTTGCGAGGAAACTGCAGAAAGATGGGTGTTTGTGTTATAGTAGTAAAATGCAAAAAAAAATGCCACGAAGGGATATGTGCCTTGTTGGGTGGATGTTATATGTTTATTTAAATTGTTAAAGCTCACATTTACCTTATTGTTGATATGGATACCCCTCCAAAGCTTTTTATTAATTGCTCCATGTGGGGGAATTCATACTAAATATCCATAGCTGAGATCATATAAAACATTAACATATAATCATTAATATTCTGATTAGACATCTTTGGAGATAGTGTATTCTTCATTCTTGTAGTATATTCTAGAGCTCTTTTATTATTTTAAAGGTACCATTTTAAGACTGCAGGGATGGCTACTATGTCAATTTTTTTCTGGACAATCTCAATAGCCTATCCCAGAACCTACATAAAAGCTTGATGCAGTAGTAAAAGTCTATAATCCCAGTCTATCCATCCAGAGAAATGGGAAATAGCGATAGAGCTGACCCAGAGATTGTCCTCTGGCCTTCTTACTCTTTAACACTCATGTCCATACCAGCACATGTGTGTGTAAACACACACACTTACATGTGTTCACTAATCTCTCTCTCTCTGTCTCTCTCTGTCTCTGTCTCTGTCTCTGTCTCTCTCTCTCTCTCTCCCCCTCTGTCTTACACACACACACACACACACACACACACACACACACACACACACACAGAGAGAGAGAGAGAGAGAGAGAGAGAGAGAGAGAATTAAAAAGTAGAATTACAACCATGACAATATTTGAGAGACAGGAAGTAAGCATTTAACACTTCATGTAAAGATCTTCAGCTTCATTTTATGTGAATACTGCTCAAGCAAACTAAACCCAACAGCATGATACTTATTCAGATATATTGGTGCTGTTACTAGATAACTGATTCAACTTTGCAAGACTGGCAGGTAATAGTTATTTTCACATTTTCATACAAAAAGATGGAAATTTACTGTTAAGTACAGTTTTGCAGGATGAATTGTGTCTTCCTGATGTATCATTCAGAGAAAATGGTTATCTAAAAAATCAGTTTCTTAGAGAGTACATGAATAGAAAGCTGCATTTCTTCCATATCTAACAATATCATCCTTGGCAAGGCCCAGATTAACCCTTCTTTCCACCTTTACAATGTGGAACCAGTGTCTGTGATCAGTACAACCAGCATCTATGACTCAAACGTTTGTCACTCACTAATCCAGACTTTCAGTAAACAAAGTTTTGTCTTTAGATTTCTTCTAAGGCAGAAGAGTCCTCGGTATGTTTTATTATAGAGTCCTGATCGTTAAAATCAAATTTGTTTGACACTTTAAAGCAATTGCATGGACAATCACAGTATCATGGATCTTCTGAGAATGGATCAGACACTTCCAGTGGACATAGTACAAGCTCATTCCCATCACTGCTCAGTGTTTTGAGGGTCAAAGTTGACTGTGTCATTGCTTTGTTTCAATCCGCTGAAATGTAGCACAGATAGTAATTCCTTCACAGCAAGCTTAAACGTTTTAAAAGGTACCCACTACAAATTCTAGAACAGTATAAGGGTTAAAGGGTATATGTTTTCAATTAGTTATTACTGCATTTGAAATCAATTACTATTAGATTTGTCTGTGATGATTGATTTATGAGTTGATTATAACTCACATGTTTACATTTTTCTGAAAGTTGTTTCCATGTAAGCCTGGATTAGGCACTGGACAAAACAAATTTTATATTGCATTCTGCTAAGACAGTCAAATTAGTCCTACTAGCATCTGATTCCCTACATATTCCAATCACTAATATTTGAAATTGGGAGTCATAAATATTTATAGAACAGCTATATTGTTCTATAAAGCAATTGTGGGTTAGGGGGTAGTATGGGAAATTTCTACAAATACCAGGAATGAGTAAAGAAAAAGAGGAGACTAGGAAAGACTAGTCTTAAATAGCTTATTGTAGTCTTAGTGGCTCATCCTACATTCATGAAATAGTGCCATGCTCTTATGAAATATTCTTTCCACAGTGAACCCTTTCCCTATGTGTGATACTTTTCTAGACAAAATATCAATGAATAACAGTCCAGTTCTAAGTCTTTCATATTCTATATATAAATACATATTTCTCTACAGTCACCACATAGTGGTGACTGTTGACTTCATCCAATACTTTTTAAAAAATTATAAACCAACCTGATAAAGCATATACTGTACAATAAGTAAATGGAATAAATTATGGCACATATACCATTGTGGTTGAGCTCTTGCTGCTTATTTTCTAGTGTGGAAAGAATAGAGGAAACATCTAACAAAGCTGGTGAATATGTACACTCTCCTCGCTTCTAATGTAGGACTGTGCCCTGTATGCTTCCTTGACATTGTCCTGTATATTGACAATAGTCCAGGCTAAAGGTTTTATTAAGAAATGACTGATTTGAGGACCAGCGAAATTACATGATTTTCTTGAGATCACATAGTGATATGATATGGCTTTGTATTTCACACTATGCTATTTTCAAAATATATTTATATTAAATAATCATTCAATGGATTTTATTCAACTGTATGTACCATGAAAAAATAAATAAGTAGAATTCAGGAAATTGTGAATTAAATTAAAGTTAAATTAAAATATGCCAATATTTTATATATGAGAAAAGTTATTTTCTCTGCTTTCTAAAATGTCAAATAAAAGAAACAAATTTTGGCAAAAATTAGCAATTGAAAATGCACAACAGTAGTAAGAATTTTTTATTTGAATTAATTTAATCACAATTCAAATTCCAACCTTTAAGATTACAGAACTATCCTTAATATTTTAATTCACTTATTCTACTGAGTACTTTAAGGTCGCAGCCTTCTACTTTAAGTTGTATCTTTTACTTTGAAAAAGACCAAGCTGCATGGAAAACTGAATTATTGAATGAAGCATTTGAAACTATATACATTATTCAATTACACATTGACATATTTGTGTTTTGAAAAATAAAAATTAGATTAGTATAAAACATATCCTATAATTTTAGGGAATATTTGTATTAAGAATACAGTGCTAGAGTGATATCTTTTTTTTTTTTTACAGTTTTTATTTCAGTTTTATTTAGGATTGAAGTCAGGGCCTTGGACATGCAAGGTGGGTGCTTTGCCATTGAACTACAACCTCAGCCCAAGAATAATCTTTTCTGTCACAACAACGTAGTATTTTTTTTTTTTACTTCTATTACTTTTATTAACTTGAGTATTTCTTATATACATTTCGAGTGTTATTCCCTTTCCTGGTTTCCGGGTAAACATCCCCCTCCCACCTCCCCTTCTTTATGGGTGTTCCCCTCCCCATCCTCCCCCCCTTGCCGCCCTCCCCCCAACAATCTAGTTCACTGGGGTTCAGTCTTAGCAGGACCCAGGGCTTCCCCTTCCACTGGTGTAGAGCGATATCTTAGTGTGTAAGAACACTTCATGATGTTGTGGAGAACATTGGTTCAATTACCTGAACCCATATGCTGACTCACAATTCAGTTACAGGAGCTCTGATGTCTTATTCTAGCCACCAAAGGAAACAAGAATACACATGGTACACATATGTGTAGTGTCCAGAGTAACCAGGAATGTACACACACACACACACACACACACACACACACACATATATATATATATATAAATAAATATATACATACATATACATATACAAATATGTAAAATATACATACATATATAATATACATACATATATACATATATTTGTGTGCATGTGTAGTAAAATATTATATATATAAATAAAGAAATCTATAAAATATAAACATACATATATGTTTATGTAAGTATATATGTATGTAAACATGCATGTATTTATATATGTATGCATGAAATTGGCTTGACTGAGGATATAGCATGGTCAATAAAGTGCATGTATACCAAGATTGAATGTCTTAGTTTGATCTTCAAATCCCATATTAAAAGGCCAGAATTGGAGGTGTATGATTATTATCTCAGGTCTATGGCAGATCTCCTCGAAGGAGGAAGGAGAAAGGAGGAAGGAGGAAGGAGGAAGGAGAAGAAGGAAAGAGAAGGAAGAAGATTCCCAGGGCTCAATGGCTAGCCATCTTAGTCTAATTGATGCTCAAAATTTAAAGTGGTTGGCCTTTTGAGGAAAACCACTTTATGGTTGTCCAATGTCCTCCACATACACATATTGATCTAAATACATACAAGCACATACACATGCATACACACACACACACACACACACACACACACACACACACACACACACACACACACACACTCTCACAGAGGAATATACACCAGCTCCCCTGCTCCTTTTTAAAAATACATCTTTCTTTACGGAAGCCCAGTCATACACCTTAGGTGCTCACTGCCTTTTCAGATTGACTGCTCCGTAGTTATCCTTGAAGAGGTTATTTTTTCATCTCCCAATAAATATAATTTAGTATCATTATTGTAACTAGCTAAAATTACCTCATATGTCTTTGGAATTTATTTTGGAAATAAACAATAAAATTGAATATATAATGACTGCAAACACAGTCCCACATCTTTTCCCTCTGCTTTATCTCTCTACCTCCTAGTTAAATACTTGCAACTACACTGATGACATTTTTACAGAATAATTTCCATGTGCTCTATGTATCTTTTTGTAAAATAAAATCAGTATTTCCCAAATGTCAGCTTTCTTCAGAACTACAAATTTGCATAACAAATGCTATTTATAATTATTGTTTTCTTGTGATACATGTATTATTTTAACTTCAGTTCCTACCACAAAAAAGGAATCAACCAATAATTACAGGATATTATTTTAAAAGGAAAATTAACAGTGAGAGTAGACAAAAAAGAGAAACTAAACAAAGAAATAAACAAAAAGAAGAAAAGAAAGAAAGAAAAAAAGAATGAATGAATGAATGAATGAAATGCAACCAAGCAGAAAGTGCTTGCAGACTTAATATTCATATGAGAGGTTGTAAAAGCAGGTCTAAGTGCACCCTGAGGAACGCTTCCAGCTTCCCTTTCTTTCATCTGAGTGTCAAGCAGGCACTTTGTGATTAAAGTTGAAACTGAAGAGTGATGACTCTTTACTATGTAATACTCACATAATTAACAACACATTCCAGTTTAACACTAATGCAGGAAATTCAAGTCTTGGAAGTAGCACAGAATGGTAGAGGATCAAAGTTTGATTCTAACTTTAATTACATTTGAGCCTGGTACCCCAAACATTAGTAATTGATTTGAAAGGCAAGTTCACAAAATCAGCAACAAGCAGACTTGGAAAGTACATTCTCAGAACAGAGGTCACATTGGCTGTATTTAACAATGCAATTTAAGTCATTATGGAGGAGATAAAGGAACTGCATTCCCATCACTAGCTTTGGCTCACCCTGACCAGCTTTGATTACATTCTCAGGGAATTATTCTTGTTCCTCAGGGAGCCAGCATGTATCCATCATGCCAAAGAGATAATTACAGAAGACAGAGAGAGATACATGCTTTTGCCTCTTGTGTAACTTCTGTATTGTTCTTGGCCATGAAACTAGGCTCTGCTGGCTTTTATAGCCGCACTGGAGATATTTCATCTGGGACCAGACTAGGCTGGAGCCACATAGTAACCATATTTTCAGAGCTTATGACTGTAGAGAGATCATACATAAAAACATGTATATTTCAGTTAGTAAAATATGATATATTCCCACAATTATCTCCTCCTACTATATCATTAACTCAGCACTCCTCAAAACTAACAATACATACCAAGGGAAGGGAAGATAGTCTTAGAAGGGAATCTCTTGCTACCACCTTTCCCTAATAGAATTATTTCTAATTACATATTAAAGCTTCTCCTATTACCCACAGATAAATACAGCTACCAATCTTCCTCAGAGAAGCCTTTCTTTGTAGCAAATGGAGAACATCATTGAAAAATACAACTGAAAGCAGTGCAGAGAGCACCACATTGTAAATGCCACGGCCCCAGTGGATATACCTACTTCACAGTTCTTGCAATTGTGGTTCAGGGAACACTGAGAATGATGAGTCAAGCAGATTGTAAGTGCCAGAATATCAGGAACTCTGATTGTGGATCATAAAATATGGCTACATAAACAAAATCCAAGATATGTATAATGACAATACCAATAGACATGCTGATACAGAAATCTCACTGTGTCCTATCCCTAGACAATGAACTACAGGCAACTAATGTTGGCTGGGAGAAGGAAAATTAGCCACTGAGCTCTGTGATTGGTTATCCAAGCCAAAATGGTCATCCATGAAACCATATACATGCAAAAATAAACCCAGTAAATTGTACTTATATATTTGCATGTGTGTATAGAAATAAATATCTAAGAAAATGAGGCTGTCAATTAAAGTGAGTGATATGGAAAAAATTAGATGGTAGAGAAGTGTGGAAGTCTGGAAGGAAGAAAGGTTAGGGAAGAATTTATATAATTTTAATTAAATGTATTAAAATTAAAGATTTACAATTAATTTAAAAATCCAGTTATACATAAAACATCCTTTCTGTAATGGTCATTTACATGTGCCATTTATAAGAAACTTGACAACTTATGAGAAAATAGGGCTTAGATATATAGTAAGGAATCAGTTTATACTTCAATTGTGGCTTTGAAACCAATAATCAAACTGTAGCCCTATTCACTTCCTCACGAGCACCTCTAAAGAACATTGATGTTTTGGTGGGCATTGGAAATTAAATTGCAATTCTTGCCTAGCTTTGTTAATTGAATAACTATTTAAAAGACACAGACTTGGAATATAAGTAATATTTTGTTTTGGAATTAATAAATTTGATGAAATTCTCAACTTTACAAGGAAAATGAAAAATTAATCGGTGACAGGACTTGGAAAGACTATTGTTTAGTTGTTTTAGTAGAAAAAGATGTTCACTGAACAAAGGCAAGAGATGAAGACAGCAGTTGTAATTTCTTATGGAACTATTTCTCACTTCTATGTGTGGAGATTTTCTACAGAAACCAGCAGGTTTTTTTTTTAAATCAGATGATAGCTATAAATCTCTGCTAGTCACCCTGTGAATGGGTCCATGCATCAGTTTTGGGACTTGCAGAAATCTGCTGTCATATATCTTAAATTCTTAGATTAAAAGTCACCTGAAATGCCAAGTTTTGTAAATGGATCTGACTTTAGATTATACGATCTGTACTTCAATGCTTTATTTACATTTAAATATTTAATAATGAAATAGCAAATGCTTCAATGATCACAATCAGTATTTATTTGTTACAAGACTTTTGATTTGTGTGTGTGTGTGTGTGTGTGTGTACACGTGTGTGTGTGTGCACGCACATTTGTCAGATGCACCTAAGTGTATCCTGAAGAGATGAAGTTCGTGTGCTTATAAAATCCTCCATAGGTAAGAATGCTAAAGAATGGAAAGTTGCAGCGTACTTTAAGTCTTAGAAGAGATCTTATGGTCATTGCTCTGTGTCCTGAGGCAAAGCCAGCTGGGTGTACTTGAGCTACCTCACCAAAAAGGTAAAATGGTTTGGCCCCTATTTACTTGGCTTGGAGACCTCACATACATACCATGAAGGAGATATGATTCAGCCAGTCAAGTGTGTATAAGAACTACTTATATAAACAATTACCTTCAATTGTACCTTTTTTCCTCTTCCTGTTTCCCTCTCCCTCCTTCTATCTCTCTGTCTCTGTCTCTGTGTCTCTGCCACTTTCTGTCTATCTATCTATCTATCTATCTATCTATCTATCTATCTATCTATCTATCTATCTATCTATCTGTCTGTCTATCTATCTATCTATCTATCTATCTATCTATCTATCTATCTATCTATCTATCTATCTATCTATCTATTGGCTTGCCAAAATGACAGAAAAGCAGCTACAGGAAACATAAAACAGAATTACAGAAACCAGAGCTAAGGATCCCTCTTTGGTTTGGAGGAACTCAAGAGAAAGTTAGATTCACTCTGTAGAATGACATAGATAGAAATTTCTAAAGACCTAGTAGTTTAATTGTAGAATCAGGCTTGTAAACAGATATTTTGTATATAATTAAGAAAGTTGCATGGCTGAGCTAGTAGGTTTTCACCTCAGGTAATGCCTCCCTGTCTTTATTGGTATAAATATTAGGTAATTTCAATGGTTACAATTATTCCTATGTGTATGGTATATTCTAATATAAGAAGAGAAAACAGCATGTTAGTCTTCCCATTTCCTCTAAAAAGAAAATTTAAAATACTAGGTACTCACATTTTTCCTTCTTAAACATTGTTGTTTGGAGTAAAAAATCACCTTAAACTCAGCGTGGCTAAAATATTCTCAGAAGTGTCCAGTGGATCCATGGGGATTGTACATCCTCACTGGACAACAGGTTGAGATGACTCTTCAGTTCACTGGAAGTGGTAAGTCGTATCTGCTAACATCAAGTGAGAAATTAGGGCCCCCCAAAATGTCACCATCAATGAAAGAAGGGCAAAGTAAAACAATTACTTATTCAGGAAAAAGATGATGACTAAAGTCATGTTTCCTTTTTCAGATGAAAACATGGAATTAAAGAGAAAGATATATAATGTGTTAAACTGCAGGCAAAGATGTTACAGAAGGAAAGACAGAATTTAAATCTATAGATAAAAGGAGACAATCCTTACCTTATTGCACTATTAGGAATTTATAAATTCACAGAAGTATATTAGAATCTCTTAAACTATTATACTGCATTCACTTGTAAGGCACCATTTACTCTTTTAAATTGTAGACTTATGCTGACCATATGCAACAGAAAAGTGATTTAGATTCACACATATGCTCAGAGTCAGCAAAAGTCTAGAAATAGGAGACAACCTGAATACTTCAATATTTGACCTTCAATTTCATTATTAACCCAGTGAACTTAAGAACCCATGAGTATTTCTACGGAATTGAAGCCTTGTAAGAACTGATTTGGTGAAGTATTGTGAGGGACGTTTTAAGCTCATTTGTGAGATTTAGAAATACAAGTGTAATATTTTAGTTATGATTTCTGAGAAATGTGTAATCATCTATCACAAAAATAGGTTATAAAAAAAGATTAAATATTGAAGTATTGCAGAATTCCACCACTGCTTCATATTGGAAAGATGACGAGCTATTGACAACAGTTTTACCAAAGTTTTGCCAAAGCTAAACTTTGGGTTTTTTTTTTAAGATTTATTTATTTCATGTATGTGAGTATACCATCACTGACTTCAGACAAACCAGCAGAGGGATTTGGAAGCCCCTTACAGATGTTTGTGAGCCAGCATGTGGTTGCTGGAAATTGAACTCAGGTCCTCTGGAAGAGCAGACAATGCTCTTAACCTCTTAACTGCTGAGCCATCTCTCCAACCCAAAGCTTAAATTTGTTAACACATATACACATTAAGTCATGTGTTAGTCTGATATTTGACAGCACTGGACTAAGTCTTGCCAGAGCTACAAGCTTTTCCATCCAGTCCACTTTATTCTAAGATGATTTTCTCCTTTAGATTGTGTCATGCATCAACATCATTCTGGTGTTCCCTTTGAAGCTTTTTCTATAGACATTATCTTCATTGTGCAAACTTTACTCAATTCCTTATCCTGTTCTATGACTTTAATTTGTGCCTCATCTATAGCATTTTTTTTGTCTTTACACTAAACTGTAATAGTAGTGAAGATTACTGCTACCATCTCCACTCCTAAGTTTCTATGAACTTATTTGTGACAGGAGTGTGAGTTGTTTTATGGTGAACAACCATCTACTTTGTAAGTATTTGCATAATATTTTCATATTGTTTACATACTAAATTATTTCATAAATAAACATCAGTAATTTCAAATTTTTCTCTTAAAACTCTTATAAGATGCCTATGATCTTTGTAGTGAATATTATATTATATTACATTGATTTTTTTGTTTCTATTGTAGCTAGGTCTCTTCCTCCATTTTGTCTCTGTTACTCATTCAAGCCTGAAGGTCCTACAAGGTAATTTCTGACTTCCTGAGCTTGAATCCAAGGCCCACTGTTTAGATATAGTAAACCAAATGGCAAGAGACACTGAGAAAGCATTTGATTGTTTTTCAACTATGAAGAAGATGTGTCTGGCAATATTCCTGTTGTGTAAATTGCCTCATTTACAGGAAGAGCTTCTGATGTTATGTGCCATTCATGTTCATGGTGTTTCTGGATAAATCCCAATTTCCCTTGTATCCATTTCATCCATGCTGTGTAATTCAGTTTAAAGAATACTCTGAAGAAATTCTGGAAGTCCGCTCTCAGCGCCAGGACTTCAACTGGAATACCTTCTTTCTACTTCTCCTCAGAAATGAATTTGTGTATGAGAGCATCGCATTCTCCAGAGAAAATACTTCAGTATACACCAAGGAAAGTGCTTTTGAATTCTTTCAGTATTTATGTATGACAGTTTCTCAGGGCATCAACCAAAAGCAAAAAGAGTGTATTTGTCTTACATATCCTTAATTAAAATAAATTGAAGAAATTCAAACGGGGAGACTGAAAGAGGGCAGAGACCTGTAGGAAGAGGTTGGCGTACAAGTGGTGGAGTATCAGTGTATACTGGCTTATTCCTCATGATTTGCTCACTCTGCAGTCTTTAAAAAAATCCGGGACTTCCACCCCAGTGTTGTCCAACAAAAAATGGACTAGGCCCTCCCCTACGAATCATTAATTCCTTTATAGGCTTGCCAACAGCCCCACCTTAAGGGAGCACTTCCCCACTTTGGGTTCCCTTCTTTCAGATGACTTCAGTTTGTGTCAAGTTGGCATAAAAGTTTCCATCATAGACATTGACTGTAAATTAGATAGGTTTTAAGCCTCTCTTACCACACAAAGGCTCTGGAAATTCCGATGAGGAATTATTAAAATTATATTAACTGAGGTGGAGAAAAATTACCTTAAATGAAGGCAGTAGTATTTAAAGAAACAGGACCACGGAGTGAATGCAAAGATGAAAGGTAACTGAGTATAAGCATCCATTGGTCTCGTCTTCCTGACTCTGGCTTGCTATGACATCACCAGTTCTCTCATACTACTCCCACACACCTTTCTGGCTGTCATTAACTAACTGTACTGTCAAATTGTATGCAAACACAAAGCCTCTAAGTCTTAAATTGCTTTGATCTGGTATTTTGTTGCAGGTATGAAAAATGTTCTGGGCCATTTTTATCAGAATAATTTACTATATGTGATTATCTCCCTATATATTACTATTGGAGTTGTTAGTTGCTTTGTAGAGGATATGGTTGTCAATCTCCATCAAGCATTTGCTAATTCTAGGAACCATCTTTCTGTGTTTGTACATCAATAGGGCATTGATCATTAAAAAGGTTTCAAGAAACGATTTAGTTTATGAGTTAAGTTTTTTAGCAACATCAAATGATAAGTACCAAAGAAAGTTACTGTCATCAGAGTAGTCCCTAAGGGCCTAAATTTGTATGTAGTTCCATTATACAAGTACACAGTTTTACTAAATTAATAAATCTTCAAAGGTAAGTTAGATGCCCTAGCAATATAAATATTAATATCTTTTTGTAGCTTTGTTGTACTGCATTAAATAATATTAACACAAAACTACACAGGCCTTCTCTTTTGCATAAAAACAATGATCACTATCTTCTGTCCTACTCCAGGTTATGTTCTGTATTTTGCCAATATTTTAGGTGAATAAGTCACTCAGACGATATTTTAATTTGTACTATCCTGTTTCAACCTCTTTATAAGTTGCTCAACTTTGACCCTCTTTATGCAAAATGTATTTTTATATTATTTACTACCTTCATTGGACTTCTTTCTTCAACAATTTTAGAATTTGTCCTCTATTAGAAAACAATCTTCTGTTATGTAAGTGATACATAGGCTTCCAATATTGTATTTTACATTTTAATGATGTTTCTACTTACATAAATTTTGCCTTAGCTTTTGTTTTAGTTTGCACCATTAGCTGAAAAACCTTTTTAATGAGATATAGAACACAATTTTAATATTAGCTTCTAATATTTTATGCTTATTAAAGCACATTAGCATTTTGAATCAGATTTACTAAGACATAATTTACATATAGACAAAATTTTATCCATTTGAGCTTCTGTGTATTTTGTCCCCCAAAATACTGTAATTATTTTTGTCTCTCCAATTATCATTTCTGTTTGATCATCACTGTCCTATTTCTTATTCTTATAGCTTTTTTCATTTCCAATATGACACATACTCAGAATTGTTCAGAAACCATTGTATAGACCTATTCAATTTTCTGATTATATTTGAGATTTATCCATGCAAATACATATAACCAAAGCTCAACTTTAAGTGGCTATATGGCCTTCACAGTAGAGCCTCCCTTCAATTCTATATCCCTCACCAGCAGAATGAAAAATTGAATGTTTCCAGTGTTTAGTGAATTAAATTTGACATGGAAATTTTCATTCTTCATATAGACCCACTTTCATTTCTCTTGAGATGGGAGTACAGTAGCTGAATCACATGGTAAGAACATACATATCTTCACAATAAACTATCAAACTGCTAAAGTGACTTTATGATTTTGCTTTTCTTCGTTAAGTATAACATAGACTTTATAATGGTTAGTTGTAATTGTCAACTTGACACAGGATAGAATGCACTTGGGAGGGGGATTTTAATGAGGATTTTTCTAGATTAGATTGGCCTGTGGGGAATTGAGATTACCATAGGTGAAGTGAAAAGAACTACCCACTGTGATGGTATCATTCTATGAATAGAAAACCTGAGATGTATCAAGATTTAAAATGTTAGTTGAACATTAGCACATGTGGACAAATCCATTGCTCTCTGATTTTGAGTCTGGGTGTGGCATTACTATCTGTTCCATATTCCTACATCTTGATTTCCCCATGATGAAAAACTGCAACCTGAAATTTTGAATCAAATAAGTGTTTATCCTGTAAGTTACTTTTGTGACGAATTTTATGACAACAGGAAAAGATGCTTAAGTATATTTCTATTTAAAATTAATATCTTCTACCTGTTCATGAGATTTTATTCCAATTTTGTTTGCCAGATAACCATTCAAGTGTGCTGTAAAATATTAATGATAAATCTTTGCTCCACCCTGACTTGAAAGGGCACCGTTTTCACTTCCTAAAACTCTGTGTCTATCTGATTGATCTTTTTTTTATTTATGTTTTTCCATTGATATCTATGTGATAAAAGGAAAAAGATTCACACTGCAGTACTGTACTTTAAGGGCACTTCTTCATTACCAATCTTTAATTGTTTCTCTTTTCAATTTTGTATGGTAGCTATAGAATTATTTTACAAATAATTTATGATTTTTCAGCTTTCTATGCATTTTACTTGCTTTTTTGTGAATTACAGACTCATTTGTGTGCCTGGTCTTACTGCGAAGTTTCATGTGACCTCCCCACCCCCCTTTTTTTGGCATTTTCTGCCTTCTGGTTTTTTGATACTTCAGGATGCTAAGAATTCTGAAAGTTGACATGGGTTTCCCTCCTCTGTCTCACATCTTTTTTTCTCTAGTATACCTACTTTCTTTAAAAAATTCTTTAAAATCTGACCTGAGTGATACCCAACTGAAACTCTCTTTCTGAAATCAACATGCTAGAAGGGGACCATCCATCCTTGGTTACTTGCTTTCCAATTGTTGCATGATACTTTCTGTGGAATACTTAAGACCTTCAATGCTACGTTCCTTCACTTCTATACTTCTTTATTGGATTATGCTTCCTGACAAGGCTAAAGCCACAGACGTTGTAAGTCACCAGGATAGGGAGTAGTGTTGTAATGGATAAATGTATGGCATGAGATGGGTGTATTTATAGATGAGGTTTACTCCCGTTCCAGCAACTGTCTTCATGCTCATTTCACAAGTTCTTATAGAAAACAGTTGGGTAGTTTTCCTTCTAGAGCTTATTTTGCTTCTGGAGAAAAATCAGTGGAGTAATAAGTTGTGACATTTCCAACTGAGCGACAGACTCTGAGGTCAGAAGTGTACAATCCTGTCTGCTGCTCTGCTCCCTTGCTTTCTGCTTTCAATCCCATATTTGGTCACACAGACATGACTGACAGAACCTCCATCTGTGTTCCTCTAGGCAATCCAGCAAAAGGATGGAAGCAAACTGCAGTTAGAAACAGGCAAGCAAAAGGCACACACTGCTTGGTTGCTCACCTCTTTCTAATGAGAATTAACAAGATAAAAAAATCTGAAACCATGGTTCGATCCTTGCTTGATGATGTGTTCCCTACGTGTGGCAAATCTATCTGTGTGAGTCCTAGCCCAGCTCCACTATGTCATAGCCTGAAAAGCTCAGTATATTTTGAATCTTATTTTTAATAACTGCAAGTTTTACTTAATTATTACTATCCAAAATATTCTGTCTGCCCTACAGAAATAGTGCAAGCAGTAGCTGTTAGAATCTGCTCCTAGGACAAGCATCATGCCCATCAAATGGAAGCTCCTTGAAGAAAAAAATGAATGGAACCAGATATATTATATCAGACACTCAAGTTGGGACCTAAAATACATATAAACAAGTTCCCTTATCCTCAAATGTACTCATACCGTTGGAATGAATTTGAAAATTCAAATATGTATTGTAATGTATACAAACATTTGAGAAGAGTCTCAAGGTCGATTACTTTTCTGTTGATGTGGCCCAAAAGTGGCTTGATGAGCAAAGTTTTATATGAATTTTGTTAATTCCCAAAGGAATTTTCTTCACTGAGGGAAGTCAAGGCAAGAAGTGAAGGAAGGAGCCTGGAGGTAGCAAGTGAAACAAAGATCATAGTGGGATGAGAGCTGACTTGCTTGCTTCCCATGGATAGTTCAGATAGCTTTTCTATGCAGTCCACCGGCCCAGGTGTGCCACTACCCACAGTGGGTTTCATGCCTTTACCTCAATCAACTATGAAGAAAATATCCCATATATTTTTCCACAGGCATATCTGATTTAGGACTTTTCTCAACTAAAATTTGCTCTTTCCCACAAGCCTAGTGTGTATTAGAAAACTTGAATTAAAACAGAAAATATTGACATGAAATAAACAGGTTTGTTTGCTCAAAAGTGAGTTAAATAGATGCATGAACATACCTACTTATATTTGTTACCTCATTAACACACACACACACACACACATGCACACAGAGAGAGACAGAGAGACAGAGAGACAGAGAGACAGAGAGACAGAGAGACAGAGACAGAGACAGAGGAAGAGAGAGAGAGAGAGAGAGAGAGAGAGAGAGAGAGAGACTCACAATTCATATTTACTATGGATCATAGCAGGTTGTAATTCCCTGTTATTCAGTTCTTGTCATGCTGTGTCTGCTCTACTTTGGGTTTTGTGTGGTAATCCTACACACCCATTTCATAAATATATAATGTAAATGCCTCTTATTCCTCTTTAGTAGCAGTAGTGTTCTCTAAGGAAAATTCCACATGTGTATCAAATTTTATTGTAGAAATGGAGTTGTAGAAACAGACATGGAGATTCCCCCTCACACCAGACAGAATGGCTAAGATCAAAAACTCAGGTTACAGCAGATGCTGGAGAGAATGTGGAGAAAGAGGAACACTCTTCCATGGTTGGTGGAATTGCAAACTGGTACAACCACTTTGGAAATCTGTCTGGAGGTTCCTCAGGAAATTAGACATTCCTCTACCTGAGGAACAGCTATACCTCCCCTGAAAATATACCCAAAAGATGCTCTAACATACTACAAAGACATATGGACCACTATGTTCATAGCAGCCTTATTTATAATAACCAAGAGCTGGAAAGAACCCAGATGCCCTTCAACAAAAGAATGGATAGAGAAAATGTGGTACATCTACACAATAGATTACTACTCAGCTATCAAAAAAATGACTTCATGAACGTGATAGGCAAATGGATTGAACTAGAATATATCGTCGTGAGTGAGGTAACCCAATCACAAAAAAAGCATCATATTCACTGATAAGGAGATATTAGCCCAAAAGTTTGAATTACCCACAATATAATCCACAGACCACATGAAGCTTAAGAAGAAGGACAACAGAAACATAGATGCTTCACTCTTTCCTAAATTGGGGAACAAAAATATTCATAGGAGGGGATAGTGGAGGCAGGCAAAGTTTGGAGCAGAGACAGAAGGAATGGCTATTCATTCTCTTTTATATATATATGAAACTACACACCTATGGTTACTTGATCTTTGATATATATATATATATATATATATATATATATCCACCAAAACTAGGTAATATTAAAGTAAGTGAAAGATCTGTATGAGAAGAACTTCAAGTCTCTGAAGAAAGAAATTGAAGAAGATCTCAGAAGATCAAAAGAGCTCCCATGCTCATAAATTGGCAGGATTAATATAGTAAAAATGGTCATTTTGCCAAAAGCAATCTACAGATTCATGGCAATACCCATCAAAATTCTAACTCAATTCTCCATAGAGACAGAAAAAGCAATTTGCAAATTCATTTGGAATAACGAAAAAACCAGGATAGCGAAAACTACTCAACAATAAAAGAACTATGGGGAGAATCACCATCCCTGACCTCAAGCAGTATTACAGAGCAATAGTGATAAAAAAATATGGTATTGGTACAGAGGCAGGGAGAGAGATCAGCAGAATAGAATTGAAGACGCAGAAATGAAACTACACACCTATGGTTACTTGATCTTTGACAAAGGAGATAAAATCATCAAATGGAAAAAGCAGACAGCATTTTCAACAAATGGTGGTGGTTCAATTGGAGGTCAGCATGTAGAAGAATGCAAATTGATCCATTCTTATCGTCCTGTACAAAGCTTAAGTGCAAGTGGATAAAGGACCTCCACATCAAACCAGATACACTCAAACTAACAGACGAAAAAGTGGGGAAGATTCATGAACACATGGGCACTGGGGTAAATTTCATGTACAAAACAACAATGGCTTATGCTCTAAGATCAAGAATTGACAAATGGGATCTCATAAAACTACATAGCTTCTGCAAGGCCAAGGACACTGTTGTTAGGACAAAACATCAACCAACAGATTGGGAAAGATCTTTATCAATCCTACATCCGATATAGGGCTAATATGGAAAATATACAAAGAATTCAAGGAGTTAATCTCCAGAGAGCCAAATTACCCTATTAATAATGGGGTACAGAGGTAAACAAAGAATTCTCAGCTAAGGAATATTGAATGGCTAAGAAGCAGCTAAAAAAATGTAAATCATACTTAGTCATGAGGGAAATGCAAATCAATAAAAACAACACCGATATTTCACCTCACACCAGTCAGAATGGCGAAGATCAAAAACTCATGTGACAGCATCTGAAGTCCAAGATGTGGAGAAAGAGGAATACTCCTCCATTGGTGGTGGTATTGCAAACTGGTACAACTACATCGTACTACTGAGGACCCAGTTGTACATCTCTTGGGCATACAGCCAAAAGATTCTTCAACATATAACAGAGACACATGTTCCACTATGTTCATAGCAGCCTTATTTATAATAGCCAAAAGCTGGAAAGTACACAGATGCCCTTCAACAGAGGAATGGATACAGAAAATGTGTTACATTCAAACAATGGAGTACTACTCAGCTATCAAAACAGTGGTTTTTGTAATCCACAGGTGAATGGATTGAACTAGAAAATATCATCCTGAGTGAGATAATTAAATCACATAAAAACACACATGGTATGCCCTCAATGATAAATGGATATTAACCCTAAAGCTAGAATTACCCTAGATTCAATCCACAGAACATATGAAGGTCAAAAAGCAGTGTGACCAAAATGTGGATGCTTCACTCCTTAAAAAAAGGAACAAAAATATCCATAAGAGGGGATATGAAGGCAAAGGTTAGAGTAGAGACTTAATGAACAGCCATTTAGAGCCTGCCGCACATGTGGCGCATACACACACACACACACACACACACACACACACACACACACACACACACCCCCACACACACACACCCCAAAACTAGATAAGATTGATGAAACAAAGAAGTGCACGCTGACCGGAACCGGATACAGATCTCTTCTGAAAGACACCGCCAAAACATGTCAAATACTGAGGTAAATGCTAGCAGCAAACCACTGAACCAGGACCGCGACCCCTGTTGGAGAAATTAAAAAGGATTGAAAGAACTGAAGGGCTTGCAATCCCATAAGACCAACTACAGTTTCCAGGGACTAAACCACTACCCAAAGACTATACGTGGACTGTCCCATGCCTCCAGCCACATATGTAGCAGAGAATATCCTTGTTGGGCACCAATGGAAGGAGACGCCCTTGGTCTTGTCAAGGTTGGACCCCCAATGTAGGGAAATGTGGGTTGTAGGGGCAGGAAGAGGAGTGTTTGGGGAGGGGAACATCTTTACCGAAATAGGAGAGGGGAATGGGATAGGAGACTCATGTCTGGGAAGATTGGAAAGGGAACAACATTTGATGTATAAATAAAAACATCCAGTAAAAGTAAAAATTAAAAATTAAAAAAAGGAAACAGACATGAAGGAAAGACAGTTATGACCAAGTCAACTCATTTTGTTATAGACAAGTCACATCATGATAATCTTGAGAAACTTGTCAGTTTCATCTATCTTATCTAGTTTTGTTAGCTGTATATATGGGCCACATGTAGGGCACGCTCTGAATAGCCATTCCTTCTGTCTCTACTCTAAACCTTGCCTCCCTATTCCTTCCTATGGATATTTTCCTCCTTTTAAGAAGGAGTGAAGCATCCACACTTTGGTCATCTTTCTTGAGTTTCATGTCGTCTGTGGATTACATCTTGGGTTATTTGAGCTTTTGGGCTAATATCCACTTATCAATGAGTCTATACCATTTGTGTTTTTCTGTGATTGGGTTTGGGAAAGGAAATTACATTTGAAATGTAAATAAGAAATATTCAATTGAAAAATGGAGAAAAAAAGATGTGTATTGCCACCTTCGTAAAAAAGAAAATAAGAAACGAAACTCGTCAGTTGAAACAGACTATGATGCTTAGAAATAAGGTTATGAAGACTAAGTGTGCCATATGTAAACTATGCATCATGGCAGCCACCAGTTAAGTGGTAGCATTATAAAAAGACACAAAATTATCAATATTTCTCTAGATGCTGGCATTAACATCTTATATTTATGTAATTAAGAAGTAGGTCCACTATTTGTTCAATGTCTGTTCTTACTTTGAAAAAATTGGGGAAAAGTCAAACCTTAAAGAATGTTAAACAGCAAAAATATCTGTAGAGAGTATAAGTCCTTCAAGTTATCTTGATCTTAGTATTTTGGGTTGCTCGGTTTAGGAGCTTCATGCTTGAAAGGTGATCTCTGAAAGTACACTGAAGCAAACTACTAACAATGATTATAAGCTGTGTTTGTGACAGAAGAATCTTAATCATAACAAACACAAACTGAAATTCTTTTGGGGTGCTGTAAGTATGACTCCTTAGTAAAAAGCATGGTAAAGAACTGATCATTTGAAGGACCAGAGTTTAGTTCCCAGCATGCACATTAGGCAGCTCAAACCACCTTTAACTCTAGCTCCAGTGGCTTGATAGCCTATTATAGCCTCCAGGGCCATGTTCTCTCACAACACACACACACACACACACACACACACACACACACACACACACACACACAAACAGAAAACATCCCCAGAGACGGCTGATCCGTAATGTTCCTCATATCTCTTACACTGTAGTCACCCTCTCTGAGTCTTAAGAGCCTTCACAGTTTGTGAGTTCTTTGTTTCCTGTTGGGATTGTCATGGGATGCACTGTGCAACTGCTCAATCTATCGCTTTGTAACACTGGCAGTCATTCAAAAAGAAAAGTGATGGCAAAGGTTCACAACTTTTCTGTGAGAACTTTCTGGTATTTGGATTCCATTGGCTACTTTCCCCCCTCTGTGATGCTTTCAGAAAAATAAAAATTAATCTTTTTAATTTTCAAAGAAAGAAATTCCTGGAAGCACCATACATGATTTTTCGAAGCAGAAATCCATGATGCACATTTATAAATGTCAATTATTCGTTACCTGAGTGTTCATACAATCAATACAATATAAATGCTTAGAAATTGAACACATTTCACAGTAGGGCCACCACTATACTTTGGATGGATACATGGTAGATATGTATTCATAAGTGTGTGTGTGTGTGTGTGTGTGTGTGTGTGTGCGTGTGTGTGTGTGTGTGCGTGTGGGTTGAAGTTACACAAAAAGATGTTTGTTATAAATTTTCTTATAAAGGTTGGGTTATTGAACAACCAAAAACACCTTAAAAATATAAAGGTACTAATCAGTAACTCTCATACTCTAGGGGAAAATTTCATAGATATGTACACACTAGCTCAACCAAGCTGTGAACAGCTGATCTAATCACTGATACAGAAAGAAAATCTTGGAATTATGTTGCATAATGGTTAAAAATTTGTTATTTTCTCTTTAAAGCTTATGTTAAGCTTGTATTCCATTAAAAATAATGTCTCTCACAATGTTCAAAATGAATATTTATATTTAGAGAAATAGAAATTTCCTATGTATTTTTCTTCTTTCTGTCATTAAATGTAGTCAGTCTTAAAACAACGTTACAGGATATGTCTTATAAAATGCCAGAGAACACACTTTCATGATGTTTTCAAATCATTTTCTGTGGAGTCCTTAGAGACTGACAGTCTGGTAGAAGGAAAATATGTAGCATGCTTTATATGAAATTAAATAAGACACCTTAGAATTTTTGAAATTCTCAGGAGCTTTGTGAAAAGACATTCTTATGTAACAACTGCAAGTCCATCTGGTGTTTTAATTTGCCTAATAATCCCCAAGAGTTTAGCTTCATTGGACTATTGGAATAAACAGCAATGAATCAGGACACTTTTTAACATTTATCTAAATATTCAATATTGTGTATTGACCATTATCAACATCCCATCAAGGTCATTTGGTTTCAATAACCTCCACAATATTACAATTAAACACAAATATTTCATTTTGTCTTTGGTAGATGATTTTCTTACTATCAAACATGCAAATTTCAGCAAATATCTATGAGAGCATTATTGAAATTTTTAAGAAATATTTATTTTAAAATGTTTATATATTTAAAATGACAGTGTAACATACTTATTCATTATTAAGACACCAGAAGTATTCATTTTCTATTTTATGCTTTATAAACAAACTGAAAAGCTTTACTCTTGTCCAATAATTTTGAAAGATTATGTAACAAGTCACATACTCAAAGTACTCTTTGAACATTTGTAAGGTTTCTATGAACTTGTGTATGTGGACAGAGCTGTAAATGCTGGTTTATTATTATCATTATTGTTATTATTATTATTATTATTATTATTATTATTATTAAGTATTCTGCTTGGGCATTGAAGCTGTTTACTACACTGGTCACAAATTTAAAGCACCAAATGCAATCCTTTATGGTACAGCTCCTTGCCTATAATAAAGTTCTTATGCCATGAATGCTTCATCTGGTGATGCAGTATGGGAAACAGGAGCTATGTTCCATAGCAGATGTACTTTTGGTCAGAGACTTAAAGGACTGGGAATCTATAATTTTTATATTTCTGCAAATTTCCAATATGAATATCTAATCTAAATATCAGAAAACAAGAAGGAATCTACATCAACATGAAGAGGAAATAATGATCCTCATTTCCTTCTGGACCTCCTTTTCTTTCCTCATATCTTCTAATACTCTGTGTGGAAAAACCCAGTTCTCCTATAAATGTCAGGTTTTTCTGGAAAGTTCTTAAAAATGGAAACAAGAGCTAAGGCTGTCCCACAGCCCTCTGTACACAAGTCATGCAAAGAGGGAGCTGGTCTCCCAACAGTCTCTCACTCCTAAGCCCACAGGTGAGACTACCACTTTTGATCCAGTAACTGTCCAAAGAGAGACCCATCAGGAGCACACAGGGCACAAGAACCTCTGAAAAGCCAGGAATGATTTTTTTTCCAGTCTCCATCTGTGTCCAGAGCTAAAGTGGTCCCATAGCCCTTCATACCCAAATCCTGCATAAAGAGAGCTGATCTCCCAGTAGTGTTCTCACTCCTAAGATCACAGGCTCACAGGCCCACGGGAGAGACTAGTTCCTGTCATAGACAGCAACACGAATGAACACTAAAGATAACCAGATGGCCAGAGGAAAGCTAAGGTTCCTTGACACCATCAGAACCAAGTACTCCCACAACAGCAAATCCTGGATACCCCATCACACAGGAAATTAAGATTCTGGTTTAAAATAACATCTAATGATGATCATAGAGTGCTTTAAGCAGGACATAAATACTTCTCTTAAGTAAATGCAGGAGAACATAGGTAAACAAGTGGAAGCCTAAAGAGGAAACACAAAAATCCCTTAAAGAATTATAGGAAAACACAACCAAACAGGTGTAGGAATTGAATAAAACTATCCAGGTTCTAGACATGGAAATAAAAAAATAAAAAATAAAAAAACAGAGACAACTCTGAAATAGAAAACCTAGGAGAGATCAGGAATCATAGACGTAAGCATCACCAACAGAATACGAGATAAAGAGAGAATCTCAGGGGCACAGAAAACATTGACACAATAGTTAAAGAAAAGGCAAAATGTATAAAAGCTCCTAATGCAAAATACCCAGGAAATCCAGGAAAACACAATCAGAAGACCAAACCCAGTGATAATAGGTAGAGAAGAGAATGGATATTCCCAACTTAAAGGGCCAGGAAATATCCTCAACAAAATCATAGAAGAAAATGTTCTTATTCTAAAGAAAGGGATGCCCATGAGCATACAAGAAGCCTACAGAACTCCAAATAGATTGGACCAGAAAAGAAATTCCTCCTATCACATAATAATCAAAACACCAAATTCACAAAAGGAAGAAAAAATGTTAAAAGCAGTAAGGGAAAACGGTGAAGGCAGACCTATCAGAATTATACCAGACTTCTCAATAGAGAATATGAAAGGCAGAAGATCCTGGGCAGATGTCATATTAACCCTAAGAGAGCACAAATGCCAGCCAGTCCATGCACTATATCCTGCAAAACTCTCAATTACCATAGATAGAGAAACCAAGATGTTCCATGACAAAATCAAATTTACACAATATTTCCACACAAATCCAGCCCTACAAAGGATGATAAATGGGAAACTCCAAAACAAGGAAAGAAACTACACCCTAAAAAAGCAAGAAATGAATCTTGTTTCAACAAACACAAAGAAAAAAGCCCCACCAACATAATTCTACCTCTAACAACAAAAGTAAAATGAAACAACAATCACTATTCTTTAACATCTTTTAACATCAATGGACTCAATTCCCTAAATAAAATATGTGGTCTAACAGACTTTATATATAAACTGGAGCCAGCATTTTGCTGCATACAGGAAATACACCTCAGTGACAAAGGCAGACACTTCCTCAGAGTAAAATGCTGGAAAAATATTTTCCAAGCAAATGGTACCAAGACAGAAGCTGGAGTAGCCATTCTAATATCAAATAAAGTTGAATTTCAATCAAATTTTATCAAAAAAGATAAGGAAGAACGCTTCATACTCATTAAAGAAAAGTCTACTAAGATGAACTCTCAATTCTGAACATCAATGCTCCAAATACAAGGACAACCATACTCATAAAAACAACTTTACTAAATCTCAAAGCATACATTGTACCACACACAATAATAGTGGGAGAGTTCAACACTCCACTTTCATCAATGGACAAATCATAGAAACAGAAACTAAACAGAGACACAATGAAACTAAAAGAAGTTATTAAACCAAAGGATTTAACAGATATTTATAGAACACTTCATCCTACACAAAATAGTATACTATTTTCTGAGCACCTCATGGTACCACCTCCAAATTTAACCATATAATCAGTCACAAAACATGCCTCAACAAATACAAGAAGATTGAAACAATCCCATGCATCCTACCTTATTGCCATGGACCAAAGCTGGTCTTCAATCAGAAAAAAAAAACACAAATCAAAACAAAATAAAACAAACAACAACAAAAATAAACAAAAAGCAAAAACCAACAACAACAACAGAAAACCCACACACACAGTGAAGGTGAACAATGTTCTACTCAATGAAAATGTGGTCAAGGAAGAAATAAAGAAAGAAATTAAAGACTTTTTAGAATTTAATAAAAATGAAGGCACAACATACCTAAACTAATGGGACACAATGAAAGTGGTGCTACAAGGAAAACTCATAGCTCTGAGTCCTGCCAAAAAGAAACTGAAGAGAGCATACACTAGCAGCTTGATAGCACATCTGAAACTTCAATCTTCCTTTACCTGTTGAGGCCTGTTTTGTCTAAAACAAAAGGAACAACTATACCCAAGAGGAGAAGACAATAGGAAATAAACTCAGTGCTGAAATCAAACATGTAGAAACAAAAAGAACTATACAAAGAAGCAACAAAACCAGGAACTAGTTCTTTGAGAAATTCAACAAGATAGGTAAACCCTTGGTCAGACTAACCAGATGGCACAGAGACAGTATCAACATTAACAAAATCAGAAATGAAAATTAAGACAAAACAAAAGATATTGAGGAAATTCAAAATGAAATGTATTTTTAATAGAAACAATTAAGTTATTCAAGTGATAAATAAGTATTGAAGTTTAAAAACCTAAAGAAAAAAAAAGAATACCAAGCATAGGGAGCTGATTGAATAAAGCAAACCACTGCTAGATGCATAGCACCGAAATAAATACTGACCTTGCATATACAGGCTCCATTTACTTAAATTCAAATGTTTACTTTCAACAAATTGTTACCATGTTAATAGTTGAGAGATACCATTCTATTGGAGATAGGTAGTAACTTGTCCTAAGGTTCAGAAGACATGTTCAGTAACACTATATTTGATGTGAAGCAGGGGTAAGGAAGACTCTCAGCAGACTTTTACCACAGCAGCAGCAGAAGCTCTGTGGAAATGAATCCTAATATGTGAATATTGGAGCAAGTTTAATTCAAAACAGTTAAATTAATGGTGTATTGATAGAGGGAATACTCTGTTAATTGGGTGGAATGCCAAATGAGACTGGTTTAAAATACAACCCTTTATTAAGGAGGACTTCAGTTGTGGTTTCTCCTTGCTGTTTGAAATGACCATGGTCTTCCCACATGTCACCTACATAGTGTGTGCGTGTGTGTGCGTGCATGTGTGTGTGTGTATGTGTGTGTGTGTATTGTTACAGGTGTGTGTATGTAGATTTATGTGTTACATCTGGATTTTTCATATTCTCTTTCATTGTGATCATTGCAGTGTTTATAATAAATGCTGATCAGGAGAGCTTACAGAAAATGTTAATGTAAGAAAATACTGTAATAAATTAATGAAAATAAAATAATGCTATTGTAAATAATATTAACATTTATTCATGTAAAGTTCACAAGAAGTTGATGGTAGGATAATAACTTACTGATTTTTATAAAAATCTAAGTATACATATTTAACAAAATTTCATATTATATTCATGAAAATACAGTTGTCAGGTATTGATCAGAGTTATAAATAAGATCACTGATATATGATTGTCTTATTGAGTTATATGTACCTTAAGAAAGTTCAGAGCTACCTAACCACCCAAATGACATTGAAAAGCAATTCTTATACTAGATCAATGCTAAGTAGTAGAGGTTCATAGGGCAAGACACTATATACAAACATGTATGTATAAATATAACACGCCCACCCACATCTGCCAACCACATAAAAAGAATAATATCACACACTCACACAAATACACTCACATACATAATTGCTCATGTTATTCCCACTCCCATAGAGGAATTTACTATGTATTTCATATGGATTGTTTAGTAAGTGCAACTTCTGAATCCTTAAGTAAATATATTAAATGTACATTTTAAAACATTCCCTATTTTACAATTTCTTATAAGAATTTGTATCACTTTAAAACCAGATTTTGAGGAGGACAGTCAGCTGTGACACTACTTCCCCAAATTTGTGAATATGAGTGCCTAATTCTTCCTTTCTAAAAAAAATGCAGGGACAAAAAAAAAAAAATGGATCAGAGACTGTAGGAAAGGCTATCCAGAGACACACTGGGATCCATCTCATCCATAGACACCAAAGCCAGACACTATTGGTGATGCCAAGAAGTGCTTGCAGACAGGAGCCTGATATGGATTTCTCCTGAGAAGTGCTGCTATCACTTGCCTAAGACAGATGCACATAGCCTACCATGGGAATGAGCCTGGGCACGCCAATGGAAGAGTAAGAAGAAGAACTGAGGATTACAACCCCATTGGAAGAACAATAATATAAGGTAACCAGACCACTCAGAGCTCCCAGGGACTAACCCACCAGCCAAAGAGTAAACATGAGTGGATCCATGGCTCCCGTTATGTAAGTAACAGAGGAACGCCTTATCTGACATCAATGGGAGGAGAGGCACTTGATCCTATAGAGGCTTGTTGCCCTGGCAAAGGGGCATGGTAGAGAGATGAAACAGAAGTGGATGGATGAGTGAGAGAGAACTCTCTTAGAGGCAAAGAGGAAGGAAGAGACAGAAACAGAGAGAAAGAGAGAGAGAGAGAGAGAGAGAGAGAGAGAGAGAGAGAGAGAGAGAGAGAGAGAGAGAGAAAAGGATAGGGTGGCCCAGAGAGAGAGGAGCTGTAGAGAATGGAATAGTAGGAGGCAAGCATTATTGGAAATCAGGAAGGAATATTAAATAAGGATTGCTGTGGAAAGTTAATATACCAGGAGGAGGAAGGAAAGATAAATAATACTAAGATGCATGGAAAAGTTCAAGAATAACATTTTCTTATGAGCTACTTAAAAATAAATATATGTGCATATACACATATGGAGTTATGCCATATGTGAAGGTTGTGCCCATCACAAAAAACATACAATATCCATGTATGAGAAACCTCCCTTCAATTTACTAGTTGGAAGACTATGAATACAAAAGTCTCTACAAACAAAATAGCCTATTCCTGTCGCGCCTGATGGCATCCCAGAACATGAAGGTCCTACCGCTAATGACACTATAGACTTTTACAATAGACTTAGAAGAAAGGATAAGGAACTGACCTGGAAACCCCCACCCCCATCCCCTTGACTCTCATAGTGTTGGTATATGCTATGGAAACTGCCAATATAGGGGAAAGATTGATAGCTCTACCCAACTATAAAGCCTGGGAACCGAAACAGTGACTAGCCAAATATGATATTCCTAGTGATGTGATAATAGCAACTTTATTTTAGGGGTGCATAAGTAGTATCTAATTGGATGTAAGGCCTATTCAATGGGAGGGAGTTTATAGCTGTACTGTAAACCTAGAAAATCATCTATGGCTGGAGAGTTTTTAGACCATAGAGGACAACTGATTTCTGACAATTGACATGCTCTTCTTGAATTCTAACTGTATTCTAAATAATCATTTTGCACAGACAAGTGTAGTTCTTGTTTTTCAAAAAAGAAGCTTCTTTTAGTGACTAATAGAATGTTACAAAGATTGGAAACTTTTCAAAATGCAGAACATAAATGATTTCGGTGTACTAATCTCAATTGATAACAACCCAATGTAACCCCTATATCTAAGTCTATGGAATATCCTGGGACCGCATCTAGAAAAATTGTAAGAGCCAAAGAACAGGATTCTTGCTTATATATAGTGGTCCCAAGACAGCACGATGTACCCAGGAAATGTACAAGGAAAGAGACACGTTATATTTTCCAGTGTTGAAAACATTCTCTTTAGACCTCATATTCTTCTCATTTTTTATTTTCTTGCATCCATTTTGTTTCTAATTATATTGGTCAGAAAAATAAGTGAATATGTGTTATTTTAGTCTTAGCTAACTCTAAGACTAGCTTAGGTTTGTATTTTCATGTACAAACAATTCATTCTATGTATATTTTGTTCTTTTGCAGATAGCATCTCCTGTAGTTCTTGGATCTCTACAAAACAAATTCACTGGACAAGCAATAGTTCAAATGACTCTATGACAAGGCTGATAAACCACAAATTCAAATGATTATCATGACTTAAACTATTTTTTATTAAATGTTGAGAAAGTATCTATTTTGCATTTGTATGAGCTCTTTAAATTTTAATCTTCTGCTTCCATCTATTTATCTCCTGATGTCATAACTTCATTCTTATTTACACCTTATTAAAATACAATTGTATACGTGTACCACATTTTCCTTTTTCTATCACTAGTTTGTGGGCATATAAGATAATCCCATTGTTTCACTACTGTGAATAGATCAGCAGTCTACATGGATTAGCAAGTGTCCTGTAGTGTAATACATAGTTGTTTGGGTTTATATTAAGAAGTGGTACAGCTGGCTTTTAGAGTGTTTCTATTTCTACTTCTAAAAAAATAACTTCAATAATTAATTTCATAGCTAATGTACAAACCTAAGACTAGGCCTATCCAAAGTTAACCATGGATTAAGGAAGATCCCTATCTCTGATGAACTAGTAATCACTGATGGATTCTGGAGTAGGTATAGTTATTGTCTTCAGTTGTATGATGATTTGTAGCCAATATGGTTCCAAAGGAGAGTTTCAAATCAGAAGCCATACACAACACTCTGGTTAAAATCAATCTGCCATAAAATTAAAAGAAACATCATGAATATAATAAAAGTATTTATAGAGAAGACAGGTAATGACAGGGCAAGGATAGAGATAAGAAAGTGAAAGGAGAAAGTAAACAAAATGTATACATTCAGAAAAGTATCAAAACAATTTTTAAACCCTTCAAATTTTCAAGTTCTCATTTTTTTCAAGTTGTCTCACAATTTTACTCTGTATCAGTGTTTTTTGCTTTTACATCTATGCAGGTAAACATGTCTGGAAATTCTTCACAGACAGTATACATCATATACTATTGGAGATTTTGAAAGGCTTCAAGATAATCTGAGTGGAATCTTTTCCACATGGGATTCAAGAAAATAACTGTCACAGGACACAAATTCGTTTTCTAGCTATGTGTAGTTCGCAATATAGTCTTTTTATAATATGAACAGACTAAAATTTTAAACCATAGCTTCTCATAGTCTGGCAGTTTTATGTATAGACTGACTCTGTCACCAGAAGCCTCCAGCAAACCACATTGTGTTTTCTATTCTACAAAAGACCAGGAAACTCTTTGAAGTTGGACAAACCATTATCTTGCTCAAGGATTTATTCTATTTGTACCCATTGATTTTTCAGTGCTATGATCATTACCTGACAGAAGCTGCTTAGAAAATATATGATCTAGTTTGGCTCATGTTTTAAGGTATCGGGGTGTGGTTGACATGATTACAAAGCAGCTGGTCACATTGCATTCTCAATCAGGAAGCAGGAGAGATGAGTCGTGGTTTTCTGTTTGCTTTCTCCCTTTGATTCACACCTGACATGCAGCCTATTAAATGATTCCATTCACAAGCAGGGTGAGTCTTTCTACTTCAATAGAAAGAAATAGTGCAATCTAAATGTACTCTCATGGACATACCCAGGCATTTTGTCCTATAAGTTGATTCTACATTCAACTTGGTGAATTTTAACCACTATAAGTGGTTTAGAATTAGTTTCTCAAACACATTACCCCACAAAATGCAGGGCTATCTATCCATTTTTAATATAGTTTTGTTCCTTTCTTCACCTTTATCTATTTACTTCCCATTAAAAAATGGATAACATTGGATCTAAATAAAAAACAGACATGAATAAGAGCTGAAGCTTTCATAGACATGGTCCCGAAGTAGCAAAACCAATACCTTCAATGCTCAATTTTTGCTATAATAATCAACACTGCTAAGGTACTACTATTTAGCTCAGCACCGACATAAATACTTTTCAAGCAGATTTCTTTCAAATCTCATAGCACCCTGAGAACATTCTGGTCTGAATTTACCTACATGATACTGAGACAAATATTCCAACACAAGCAATGTATGTGGAGGGATGTCCTATATTCTATACCAATAGAAGTATTCAGATGTGAGACAAATATCAGGAAGCAACCAATTAAAAGGATGTATATAACTGAAAGTTAATATGCTTCATGTGGTATCAGGGCAGCTTCTAGATATGAAAGCTCTCCATTTGATTTTGAGGAAAAATGGTAGAAGTGACAGTGTTCATATGTACATTGCTTAGACCTGCCTACTAAATTATGACCCTGATTTCAGGACCACAGAATCAGCTGCATCAGATCATACATACATTGTGGTGTTGGTAATATCTGTGCTATATCACAGAAGTTTAGGGATTGTGAGCTATTTTCTCTTGACCAAGGTCTGTTTCTCTGAGTGAATATTCACTAATGATTCAGAATGCAAAGGTAGATGAATAGCAAGGCTCTCCTTCATAGTCTCTCCTCCATAGTGACTTGCACTGTGACACTTATCTAGCTCATTTTCAAGGAAAAAGTTTTGTGCCTAGGAACCGACATACCCATGGGACAGTGTTCATGTTATCATGTGGATTCCTGATTGTGTGGAGGTATTCTTTAATCACCCACTTTCCCTCCTCTCAGCAGAATGTATAAATGTAGAGTCAAAGTATAAACAACAATAGAGTGCTATTTGCCCGGAATTCTCCAGCAAAATATTGCAGAATGGATATCTTTTTTTAATCCTAAAATGATTTAATGGGTTTATTCAAACAATGTCAAGGACAAGCCTCTTCTCTATAATAAAAGAATACTTGACAACATATGAAGTGGAAAGGAAAATATGACATTTGAACACCAAATAGTAAAAACAATTTATTTCAACATATTTTATTGGATATTTTATTCATTTACATTTCAAAGGTTATTCCCTTTCTCTGTTTCCCATTCACAAATCCCCTATCCCTTTTTCCACCTCCTCCTTCCTCTAACTCCTCCACTGGGGTCCCCATGCTCACTCTGAAGGTTGACTGCAAGCACATCTGTATTGGTCAGACTCTCGCAGAGCCTCTTAAGAGACATCTATGTCAGGTTCCTGTCAGCAAGCACTTTTTTTCCATCTTTTTCTCTTTTTAAGATTGTTTTTATTTTTTAAAAGAAATTTTATTTTTCTTGGATATTTTATGTATTTACATTTCAGATGTTTATCACTTTTCCCCCTTCTCCCATTCCTCCTCCCCCTGCTTCCATGAGGACGATCCTATTCCCACCCACCCACTTCAACCTCAGTACCCTGGCAGCAAGTACTTCTTGCCATCAGCAAGAGTGTCTGTGTTTTGTGGCTGCATATGGGATGAGTGTCTTAAATTAATTTTTTTTCTTTACCATTCTGGAGGGTAGACATCTAGGTTGCATTCTCCTGAAGCTTTTCCTCCTTAGATTGCAAGGGGCTTCCCTTTGGCTGGAACTCTCCACAGACTTTCTTCTATCTTTGCATAGCCCTGGCATCTCTCTCCTATCCTCTCTCTCTCTCTCTCTCTCTCTCTCTCTCTCTCTCTCTCTCTCTCTCTCTCTCTCTCTCTCTATGTGAGTCACTGCTCCTATTAGATGAGTCACCCAGAATTATCACCCCCTTTCATTGAAATAAATTTATAAAGGCTTCAAGTAGAGTCTCTTTTGTATTAGGGTTTTAACACATGAGCCTAAGTTCATGAGATTCAGTTCACTTCAACTGCTCTTACTCCATCCTCATTCACATGATCTATGTAAAATTATGCATTGTCTTTGCTGATAACATCCTCTTGGATCAACTCTGTGCTTTCCTTCTGAAACAGTCCCCATTGTGACAGTTTGTATGTACAGGGTGGTCCAGCTGAAATCAGCACTTTTCAAGGTTGGAATATGATGAGCCCTTGGCTTAGGTTTGGGAGTGGGAACTAATAATGATCAGAAGGCTACAGTATGGCAGGAAGGCAAACAATGTCAGATAGTCTTAGCTATGCAAGACCAAGTAAGCTAAATTTTTTTTTTTTTTTTTTTTCTTTTCTTTCTTTCGGAGCTGGGGACTGAACCCAGGGCCTTGCGCTTCCTAGGCAAGCGCTCTACCACTGAGCTAAATCCCCAACCCCACTAAATTTTAAACATGAAAATCAGTGATAATCCATACCAGAGAAGATAAAAGGGAATTAGGGGGAAAATTTCCATTCTGTAACCCACTCCTGCACTTCTGAAATCTCACTGCCTTCATAAAGAATTGCTGTGCTGAGAAACTATATTATTATTGTATGCAATATTCTGTGTGATAATAATTAAAATGATTACTAGGGCAACTGCTGTCAGACTTTGGCATTATGGAGATTAACAAGGAACAATGAGTAGAAAATAAGAATTATGAAAATATGTCCAAGCTGACAAGCATCGACTTCAATTTGTTTCACAAAGGTAGCTGACCATGAAAGATACATTACAGTACCCTGAAACTTGTTAATAAGTTTTCCTTCTACAAGCCTTTTCAAATATTTTATCTTTAAAAAGCGAAATTAAAAATCCATATGCATAGAGAGAATACTGACAACCTGGGTTGTTATGCTCTAGTGGCTTGTTTCTAAGATGTACTTTCATGCCAGTCCTCTGATGGTTAGTCTCAGTGTCAACTGAACTGATTAAGAGAGAAACAGGTAGTAGGTAAGGCCCCTGGGATGGTCTGTTACAGTGCTTCTCGAAGAGATTGGCACACAATGCAGAACTCAGAACAAAGGTGGCTTTTGGTGCAGATAGTGCTATTCAGCTGCCCAAGGAATTGTGCAGCACAAAAGGCCAGAGAACAAATGCAGTATACGAACACTTCCCTTTAGAGCAGGGGTGATCATTTACCACTATTGGACACTAGTACCCTAGTTTGCTTTTGCTTACAGATGACCAGAACATCAATAGATGTCCTTTAGCTTACCAGGGTTTCGATACTCAATTTATACTACCCATACCTTGTTCTAGAGCTTTCATGTGGACTGGATTTTCACCTCTGGGACCAAAGTAACCTACCCCCTCACCACGACTCTGCTCAAAGGCACTGCCTACCCAGCCTGACCTACCATAAGCATTCTCTGGGTATATTAGTCTAAACTTGGGCAAAATCGTCTGAAGGTTAAATATCTAATAGAATTTGCAAAGAAACTATGAACTAGGAAAACAGCTAAACCAGGGGTCTAGAATATGCTAGCAACAAAGTAACCTTAGAGTATTTTCATTTATCATGGTGTTTGTCTAGCTAAGTGGGACCCAGATCCTGTTGTTTTTAACCTATGTGACATCAACCATGAGAAATATCCTTGTTCCAACCTGAAGTAAAAGTGCGTTTCAAATAATGTTAACAAACTTATAAAAACGTATGAATATACGTGTAAGGCTAATCATGGAAGAAAAGGTCATGAATTTTGGAGGTAGTGTGGTGACACAAGAGACGGAGGAGGAAAAGCAGAAGTGATATAAATGTTGTTCTCATGTGAAATTCTCAAAAAATGAAACAAAAACTTTAAAAATAAAATTTAAAAATCAAACATTAAAGTAAGTTTAATAGACCTGTACAAAAGTTAACAAAAATACATATAAATTACTTATATACTGATATTACAGCATAGGATCAACAACGATAGCATTTTGAAGACAAAAATCTTCCAGATATTATAAAAAAAAGCCACTTTAAAACTGTTATGAATCAGTAGCTGACATTCTCGTAAGAAAAGAGAAAGCCATAAGAAGTACTTAGAGCCAGTCATGTTCAGATGGAGGCAGCTGCTAGAATGTGCTTCCTCATGTCAATAACTGTTTGGAAACACCAATGTAGGATGAACTCAAGGATAGCCTTCAGAGAGACAGATTGTGCTCCTAACACTGGGAGGGCTCTAATAAAGCAAATACAAAATGCTTAGTGCTTGCTCTAAGAAGGGCATGACTCTGGGAAATACTCCAGAGTCAATGAGAGATCGTTGAAGGCACTTAAAGGAATGAGTTCAACTTCTGATTCTCTGAATTGTTTATTTATTTAAGTAATTATTTTATTTATTTGCATTGTATTTGTTGCCCCCACTAACTCCTTAATGTACTAAATTCTTGGTATTTTAGCTCTTTTTTTTTTGCAATTATTTTTTCCATCTCTATTAAATTGGGTATTTCTTATTTACATTTCAAATGTTATTCTCTTTCCCGGTTTCCATGCCAACATCCCCTTAGCCCCTCCCCCTCCCCTTCTATATGAGTATTCCCCTCCCAATCCTCCACCCATTGCTATGAAGAGACATGGACATCTGCTTGCATATGCATTATTCTTTCTCTGTCTCATCATATGAGGGGAACGGAGGGGGAGAGACTCAACAGGTAGCTAGACAAGCCTATAGCTTATTATATAGCCCAGTTCATCTCAACCTCACAAACTCAGGCCTATGCCTTCTGAGGTTTAAAGGCTGGACGTATCTTCTATAGTGTATCTGAATTCTAATACTGAGTATTTTGAAATTCCAATGCTAAATCATGTGCCTGTGTTGTCCCATAATTACCTAGGAGCAAACAGTAGCTTGGACTGTGAAAAAAATGCATTTTTTTTTTTGGTCAGAGATTGAGTTTGTTAGTAGATAACAGTCAGACAGCCTGGATTTTAATCACAGTCTGTCACTTATTAAACACATGATGCAGATTAGACACATGATTAGAGTTTCTCTGCCTCAGTTTCTATATGAAAATGATGAGATTAATATTAGCTTTAACCTTATGAGGCCATTGTACAAAACAAATAGGTTAATGTATATGTAGCTTTAACAGAGGGTCTGCCTTGTAAACTCTCTGACAATATTGGAGTCTATAGTTTTGTTAGGACAGAAGAACTTTGCAGACCCAACCCAATTCACAACAGTTTAGACAGTGAAAGAAGTTTGTCTGTTTCTGCATGTTAATTGGATAGCAAGTGCATGCACACAGCCATCATTTTTACAAATATTTTTGGACTTTGCTGTGGAATATAAACTAGAAAGAACTGAACAGTGCTAACCTAAAGCTAGAAAAAAAAATGTGAAATTTCTTGGAAGAAATTTGGAAACTGTACTTTCCAAGAAGTATGAGACCCCCAGTGAACTAGACTGTTGGGGGGAGGGCGGCAATGGGGGGAGGGTGGGGAGGGGAACACCCATAAGGAAGGGGAGGGGGGAGGGGGATGTTTGCCCGGAAACCGGGAAAGGGAATAACACTCGAGATGTATATAAGAAATATTCAAGTTAATAAAAAAAAAATAAAATAAAATAAATACAATGTATCTTTTTCAGTATTTAAAAAAAATACTATTAATACAAATTTCCTCATTTAATATAATGGCCACATTCCATCTCCATATTGTGTTCATTAAGATGTTTTGATTGGTCATGGGAAACCTGGAAGCTTTTATATAAAAGGCAATTCTAGAAAGGATTTTAGAAGAAAGGATTCTAAGTGATGTTTTTTCATTCCAATGTCATTTTTATTCTCAAGGGCCTTCACCTGAAAACGGGATCAGTGTGCTAAGTAAGGGAATGGCTTATTTGTTCCTGCTGTTTCATTATTGCCCAGAATATCCTCTTCCTACACATAGACTCTATCTGAATCACAGCCAGGAGTCCCTGGCCTCCACAGAGTATGCTAACACCAGAGGAACAAGAATGAGAATGGAAAGTAAATTAGCAGTATAAACCTTATTCTGTTCCTAGAAAATTTGGGATTTTGGAAATAAACTGCATTGTGTAAGGCTTTTACAATATAGTTCAAAGTTCTAATGGTGCCACCAGAATTATATAAATTCTGTAAATCTCACAGAAGTGAATGTGACTTTGATTATATTGTTACGCTCTGAGAAATGAGATTCCATTGAAACAACATCGAGCTTGAACTCAAAAGGCTTAAAGCACTGAGGGAAAGGGTTTTCTTTGGATTCTCTTTTCTGGTTAATTTGAAAGTTCTGCTGGACAGCATTTATCACTTCGAATCTGTTGCTCCTTCCTTTCACCAGCTCTAATTCTCCCCCAGACCTCTTCACCCATGTAAAGAAAGCCACAGTTCTTGCTCAGTTAAGCTGCTTGGGGACTTTAGTAAGCTGTTTAGCATTCTGAGGCTTCAGCTACAAAACCATTGTAGTAAAGATGGTGAAGAAGAAAACAATCCCTCTCACATTGCTTTGTTTTCTTGGAACAATGAATGAGGTACCAGGACCTCCTTCTCTTCAGTTGGTTCTCTACACCCTATTCACCTCCCTGGCACAAGCATACCACAGATAATTGAATAAGTGACACTAAATCTAGGATTATGATTTTCAAAATAATTATAAAAGGCAGAATGTAAGCAGGGAATAAGCAGTGTTCAGAACTGTAAGACAGACTATGGTAAAGGAGCACAGAGGCCTATCATAAGCATGTACTAGAGCAGCAGGTGGAATTGGCTTTCCTGTGGGTATTTACACATTCAACTGTTTTCCTCCACATAGTAATGAGGACACTGCATGCTTCAAAGATTTTATCTTTAATATGTACATTTCTTGAGAAATTCCCCTAATTTCTTTTACTTTAAACTTTTACCAGGTTATATTTCTGTGCATGTGAAAGTAAGATGATGAAGATAATGAATTTTAATGCACCTTATTATTTCAGTATGCACACACTTAATCAATAAAATCATCAATACCATTATTGCAATTAATAATCCCCTAAGCTAGAATGAATCATCTTTATCTCTATCTCCATCTCTATCTCTATCTGAAGATCTGAATATAGATATAAAAAACAAAAGGTAAAATACGTCTATATCTAGATAGTAAGAACATATGAACTGAGGATCTATTATATATATATATAAAATATATATATATACTATCATGAGCATATATATCATTCAATCTAGATATATGCATCTATATGTATCTTTATGTATTTTTACCTTTTGTTTAAAATAAGGTCTACATCAAAGGTAGCTTAGAGAGACCTGGACTGTATACTGCCACTAACAATTTAAGATTCAAATTTGAGCTTATGTATTATTATAGAAAGTGATTTCCAATAACATGAGTAAATATAATTTTTATAGAAAATGTGTTTATGGTAAACTTCCTTTAACCATTCTGTGTAAGAGGTGGGATTTCTTTGATAGTTGCCTCATGTTTACCTTATGAAGTCATCTTCTGATCAGCTCAGAAATTTTGGATTTATAAAAATGAGGACAGGAGAAAAGATAAGAGAAGGGATGGAAGGGTTACTAAGCAGGCGATTTCTTATTGGGGAAAAGTTTCTATCTCCATTGATGGTACAGATCAGCTGTAAATGTTTAACTGGGTCTTGTCAATGTTTGCAGATACCCATCGGGCCCCCACTACTGCCCTTCAGTTTTCTGTCGCTTCTGTTCCTTCCCCTTTCTTCCTCTCCTTTCCCTTCCTTTCTCTCTCTTTTTTTTTCTTTTCTTCTTCATTAATTTATTTGTTGACTTTACATCCAAATCTCAGACCCCCTCTCCTCCCAGAGCCCCCATCACAAAGCCCCTTATCCCATTGCCCCCCTCTCCTCTTTCATTAAGAAAGAACACCCTCTCTATGCATCAACCTACTTCGGCACCTCAAGTCACTGCAGAATTAGGCACATGCTCTCCCACTGAGGCCAGACTAGGCAGCCCATTTAGAGGAATAGGAACCACAGACAAATAACAAAGTCAGGTGATGGGTGGAACCTTTCAGAAAACAGGTATGCTAGGCTCCTGTCTGCATGCATAACAATACCATTAATAGTGTCCGGTATCAGTTCTTATCCATGGGATGGGTCTCAAGTCAGACCAGTCATTGGCTGGCCATTCGCTTAGTCTCTGCTTCATTTTGTTGCTGTACATCTTGTAGCCAGGACACGTTTTGAGTTCAGTTTTGTGAGTAAGCTTATCCCTCCCCTGGGAGTCCTGCTTGATGGAGGAGGTGGCCACTTGAGCCTCAACATTCCTCACTGCTAGAAGTCTCAGTTAGAGTCATCTCCATAGAGACTCCTGCGTCCTAGGTCTTTGGCATATCCCAGGGATGCTTTGTCCTCCTTCCCACCACAGATTTCTGTTCTCTCTTCCATACTCTTCCTACAACTGGTCCCTGTGTACTTTTCCCCTCCCCATCCCCTCTCCTATGCACTTCCCTCCCTCCATCTACCTCGATGTCTATTTTATTACCCCTCATGAGTAAGAGTCAATCATTCTCTCTGGGACTGTCATTGTTATGTAGATTCGTTGGTTCTGAGAGATGTAGTGTTGTTATCCTGTACTTTATGGCTAATATCTGCTTATCTTTTTATAAACATATATAAAGATATTTTAATATCTTTGTTTATTAATTTCGGTGCAGCTTGATTAAGTCTTAGGATTGGTTCTATGCATCATTAGATGTGAATAAACATGCCCAAGTTCCTTGGCCAGGCAGTTATTTCTTTGGGTATTGCACTCAGAGAACTGGAAATTTACCTAGATCCTCAACAGGTATGCACAAGTCATTGCAGATCAGGTCTGTCAGATGGACTTTCTCTGACCTACCATCATCCCCAATGGCAGAAATCATTCAGCCTATAAAATCAGTTTATTGTTGTCTTATGGTTGCTACCTTCTGGCATCCTCTAAATACTAACTCATTCACTCATAAACACAGGCATTTCATCTTCACTCTTACAAGCCTCTCTTGCTAAAACATCTGTCTGAGACACAAACGATGTCTCAGTTTTTCTTAGGTTCTTTAGAAAATGAATAGTATATTAAAGCCTGCTCTGTATTTCCTGCTTCATTCTGCTATGTGTTTGCTACTTTTTTTATTGTATATTTTATGTATTTACATTTCAAATGTTATCCCTTTTCCTGGCTAACCCTTCTCCCATTTCCCCTCCCCCTGTTTCTATGAGGATGCTCTCCCTCCCAACCACCAACTCCCACCCTCCATTGAGGAATCTATCCTTCACAGGATCAAGGGCTTCTCCTATTGGTGCCAGACAAAACCATCCTTGGCTACATATGCAGCTGAAACCATGGGTCCTTCCATGTGTACCCTTTAGTTGGTGATTTAGTCCCTGGGAGCTCTAGGGGGCATTGTTAGTTGATATTGTTCTTCTTCTAAGAGATTACAAATCCCTTCAGCTCTTTAGTCATTCCTCTAACTCCTCCACTTTGTTCCCCTGCTCAGTCTGATGCTTAGCTGCAAGCATCCTCATCTATCTTGCTCATGATTACTTACCTAGCTTGAACTGCCTTGACACCTACTATACACCTAAGCGCTCTATGATCTTTAATTTCTCCCCAGCATTATCAAATTTATCAACAAAGAATTCCCATAATCTACCATATTTTTCCAAAGTCAAGCAGAAGAAAAACATAGCAAACTCAAAGCAATAAAATAAAACAAAAACAAAAACAAGAAATTTTATCACTTATATTAGTAAGGAAATGTTTCCAGTTCAGTTCTAATGATAGCTCTAGGTCAAAAGAAATAATAAATATGTCACTTTTTACCATGAGAGACCTCAAGTTGTTCAACTCAATAAAAACACAAATGAGATTTTAAAGCATCCCTATCGTGGTGAATGTAGAAGATGAGAAAGTTGCTCACATAAATCTGAGAAGGAGACAAAAATAAAAAATAAAAACAAAAACTCCAGTGCAGTCTCTGGAGACCAAGGTAGAGTTATTATTATAGGAGGTGAGCCTGTTATATGTTTTATGTTTTTCTGTTCTAAAAGGGTTGGTGAAATTTAGTCAAATTTTGCCTTTTAGGTATAAGAAATAAAAGAAGTATCAAATAGATAGTATATCTGGTTATTTTATATATTGTGCATTGTATAGTTTTATTTTCTTTCTTTTTTTATTTTTGTCATTTACATAATGGCTCCTTAGGCAGCCTACATTGATCTTGCACTCTCTGTTCCCCTGCCTCAGTCTCCCCAGGGCTTTAGTCGTAAGTGGCCTAACAGTACTCAGTATTGTTGAGTAAAATGACATTTAATGACTGATGCAAAGGAAAACAATTTATACTGCCTCTTCGTAGCTGTTTAAGTTACAGAAAGAGAAAACAGTAAATTAAACATTTAAAAGTATAATTGAATATTTATCCAACCCAAAAGGTAACCTCTGGTTTCCTGAAAGGCTAGAGACTGTATACAAAAGATGAGCCCTTCAGAGACCCTGCTGCCAAAGCCTGGAAGTTGCCTCTTGCTGTTCTACACATTTCTTTTCTTTCCTCTCTGGCTTTTATAGCTAGAGGCAGGTGGCTCATTAAAACTTGTAAAGAGCTTCTTGGAATTCAATTTCTGGGTTCTCTGCAGGAAAAAGCTTTGTAGAGTCTCATTGTGAACAGTCATACTTGTTTGCTTATTTGATTTTTGTTTGTCTCCTTTTCTTTATTCCTAGCTAACATAGAACTCACTTAAGTTGATTAGCAGTTGGAGTTAGGGTCATTGGAAATTACAAACCCATTCAGCAACACTTTCAGATTCTGGACCAATAAGCAGCTTTTAATTCCTGTTAGTGAGCTTAGGGATTTCATCTTTTGTTTACAATGTAGAGCACAGAAATCTTGCAAAGGAGAGTCTGTAGGGTGAGTTTCTTTTTAGAAGTCTATTTATTATACCATGACAATAAAATCCATTTGTTTACATTTGACAATAGGTTTACATGTATAGATTCATGTATTTTGCTTCTATGGAAATAAACTAATAAAATATTTATAAATTAATATGCAGAGAAAAAATAAAATGTAAATCAAATGAAGCAGGAATGTACAGGCATTCAACATAAAGTATTTTTCTGTAGTTAAGAAGGTTAAATGCTGTGTTCAGAATCACAAAAGCAAAAATGAGTGATGTTTCCCCAAAAAACAGCTCAGCAACTTCTGTCTTTGTTCCCAGTTTTCTGACCTGGAACTTTGTTTCTGCTTTCTCCTTTGGCCTACATTTTTCCCCACAAACACAGCCTTTTTTTATGGGAAAGGCATCTCTGTTTCCTGATCCTGTACTATCCCACCAATCACTAGCCACTCCCATGGTATAGCCCAGGAATATTGCACACACGCGTCACTAGAGTATTTCTTAATTGATCTTCAAACTGATGAACTATAACATTTGAGGGAGCATTTTAATCAGTTTTGTTCACTATCTGAATTTTTAACTCACAGTGGACATTCCAGAAGACGAGCATGTGGGTTTTAGATTTATTTGAACAGAAATAAATTGTTACTTGATCCTAAAATTATCAGGGATAGTGAGAACAAATTTCTTAGAAAGAAACATAGGAAGAAATGACAACAAAGTGGTCTAGCTCACTTTGAGCCTTCTGTAAGGCTGGTTAACTCTTTAGAATGTAAATGATTCTAGAGTCATGGGTCCAGAGTCTAATAACAATTTATCTTGATGCTTTATTAGACCCCTAACTATTTAGTCACCTGTATATGTAACCTAACACCATTTTGATTCTTAGGCAAATTATTTGGAATGTGCGAACACCTACTTTTCATCAACAAAATGTTCTCAGACAGGGTGTGACTTCAGGAGCAGAGATTTCTCAGTTGTACTCAACTACCAGATGCCCTTACCAATCTATCTGCAAAGAGTCTTCATTTATTTTCTTCTTCTGTTGCTATGAAAACTTCATGAAACAGCACCATAGATTTCAAAGAAATTGTTTCTCACTATATTCACTGTGGCAGTGTTTTGGGTTCCTTTCTAAGCTTTAGTATCTTTAAATAATAAGCTTACCTCTGAATTTCCTGCATTAAATTGTTATGAGTTCAAGTGTGTCCTCTAGGCTTTACCTTTACACATTGACATCCTGTCTTCAGATTGAGAACTTATTTGGACATAAAGACTTGGGGACTTACTTAAATGAAAATACACAAGTAAGCTGCAGTCTTTTGTTACTTGTAATATCATTAAAAGAGAAAACTGGACACAAAGATATACATAAAGTATGGCAAATAGTGCAAACATTGGGGCTGTCTGTAAACCAAGAAAAGAAGTCTAGAGCAAATCTTCCACTAGAGCCTGCAGGGCAGCTTCCTACAGGCAGACATCACAGTTATAGGCTGTACAACTATGACGTCAGATATTTCCAGTGAAGGGAATTAGTATGTGATGTTTCATGGTAGCCCTAGAAAACAATGACATAGGTAAACAGGGAGGAGTCCTTTAACAACTACTCACTGCCTTTGTAACATCTGATGTTTCTGTTACAGGATCAATGGAGAGTGGAAGTCACTTGGCTTCAGACCCAGATCTCTGGTTAATGTATTCTGAAGGTGTCTCTGCTGTGCTCTTCTTAAGTGAATTATGGGTTTTATTGTTTTTCTTTAACATTAATGTCTGAAGGCCTTGTGTACCTCTCTCTCTCTCTGTCTTTGTCTCTCTGCCTCTCTGTCTCTCTCTGTCTCTCTGTCTCTCTTTGTCTCTGTCTCTGTCTCTGTCTGTCTCTTTCTCTGTCTCTGTCTCTGTCTCTGTCTCTCTCTCTCTCTCTCTCTCTCTCTCTCTCTCTCTCTCTCTCTCTCTCTCTCTCTCTCTGTATTGTAAAGGACATGACATGCCCTCTTGCTGACCTAGAGCTGAACTGAAAGTCCCAGGGCCATTTCTGTTTCCACCCCTTGAAGAGTGATATATAGGTCATAGGGTAATAAACACACCATTTTATATAACTTCTGTGGATGTTAAGTCAGGTAATTATGCTTGAGTAAGTGCTCAGTGAATAAAAGATATTACTAGACCCATCATATGTCTATAGCCTCTTAAACTGTGAGAGAGAAGTTAGTTAGTTCATGGCCAAACTGAGCAAGTGCTTTTGTGCACTGAATCCCTCTAAAGGCTTTTATGCTTAATTTTTACTTAGATTTTTAATTTAGATTTTATTTATTGTATTTGATGCATGTGAGTGTTTTACCTGCATAAATGTGTGTTGACCATGTGCAAGACTGGTGCCTATGGGGCCCAGGGAAAAATCATTTGACCCTCTTGGAACTTAAATTTAAAATGTCTATGAACCACCATCTAAGTGACAGGAACTGAACCAGGTCCTGTTGATTGGAACTGAAGTTGAAAATGTCTATGAACCACCATCTAAGTGACAGGTCCTGTTGAAGAGCATCCATTGCCTTTGACTGTTGAGTCATCTCTCCAGTTCTCTTTGAAATACCTTTTAAAAAATAAACTTTTCTTACAATGTTTTAACAATTCAGAAGAAGCCTGAGCTATGCACTGAACATGTCTGCACACGTACTTTCATTAATTTTGAGAAGCTATGCTGACATCCCATTCCAGCTTCACTTCATTCTCCAATCATTGATTTCTTGTTTCTTAGTCACCACTGTAGGATGACAACCTCTCTGCCAATGACGGACTGAGTTTATGACACCATTACAAAAACTGTGAGAAGCATTTGCTTGAGAAAGAAAGCATACATATTTCAAAATAATATGATAATCATTGAAAATAAGTTTCATGGCGAATGGATATATCGATGACTGAAGGATAAATTACAAACACCATGTGTCTATAGCCTCTGAAAACGTTAATTTAAGACCCATAATATACAAGACTGGTTCAAAATAAATCAATGGCAACAAAAAATAATATTTTGTCTATTCTTAATGTTTTAAATTACTTTAAAATTTTTATTCTCTCTCTCTCTCTCTCTCTCTCTCTCTCTGTGTGTGTGTGTGTGTGTGTGTGTGTGTGTGTGTGTGTGTGTGTACCCATGTTAATGTGGATGCCCACTGAGGCTAGATAGGCTAGATAGGGGATTAGAACTCCTCAATCTGGAGTAACCAGTTGGTTATGAGCTACCTGATGTGGGTCTTGGAAACCAAACCCAGGACCACTGCAAGAGCCTTAAGTCCTCTTTACCAATGAACATTTCTCCAGGACTGTACAAATTTATAAATACTTACCTTTATTGATTAGCCTATATTAATATTGGTATATTGTATAAGGATGGCAGCATTTCTTCATTGAACATTTCTAGTAACAAATACTTGAATTCTTTAACATAAACTTTAAATGCTTTGATAGATGTGTTACCTTTCATTAAAGTCTGAATTTTTTCTCACAATACAGTTTTAAAAGAAATGTCACTGCTTGGGATTACCTTTTGAGGTGCATATAATTGCATCTAAGCTATACATAAGAGTATTTAATGAAATGGTATTGTCTGTATATGAGTAATATCAATTCTTAGAACTATTACTCAGCAAGTTATAATCTAAAATAGGCAGGTTTTCTAGGAGAATATTTTCAATCATTTAAATATCCCATGAATTTGACTATTTCATTATGTTTTCTCATTTTGATTTAGATTGTAATTTTTTCTGTCTGAAACAAATGATAAATGCTAATGTCTTTCTTTTTCTTTTTCTTTTTCTACTTGACTATTTGAGAGAATTTCTTGCAAAATTAATTTAAAAGTATTTTCTACATACAGTACTGATTTACATTCTAATATAAAAACAGATACCATGGAAGCCTTTAAAAGATAAAAGACAATTGGAAAAATCAAATAGAGTTTTACAACATGTACCAAGAAAGCACATAGACTACAATAATAGAAAAAGATTAATGCTAACCTAACTAGCTTCACTGTGTAAAACGTTGTCACTGAAGTCTTTTCTTTTTCTTATTTTTTTAATCAAAATTGATCTTTTATTCTAATTCATAATTAGAAATTTAGTGTCTTATATCAAAAAGAGAATTCTGGTTACGGCATATGAACTCCTGTAACTCATTTGCTTCTAGTCCACATTTTCTACACTGCCAATCTCTACAACCTTTTGGGTATCTCCCAACTTGTACTGTTGAGGTCACTCACCACCCCCAGCAGTACAGACAGATTACTGTCCCTGAGCCATGTTACTCTTGTCTACCCACGGTTCAGAAAAGGATATTTAATCCTAGACCAAGACTATTTCAACTCTGAAATTGATATTCTTGCATCTCTGCTCCTCATCTCTCCAAGGGTTTGTGGTATAAATGATTTCTACTTTTAAATCCATTTCTAATATCTTCCTTTCTATGCTCCATGTTATGTATTCACATGTCTAAAGTTCATATTTAAAATTAAGAAGCGAAAACATAGAATTAGTCCATGTATGCAAACAGATACTTGTGCACTTATGCACGCATGCATCCATAACCATACAGAATCTCTGAAGTGTCTGTTTGTATGGTAATCAAACTCAGACCCTGCATCAAACTAGGTAGAACTCTGTTATTGGCTACATATATGAGTTCAAATCTTTGTGCATATATTTAAACATATTTTTTTATCATTCCAATTGTTTATATCTCAAATGATATACCACTTTCCCATGACCCCCTCCACCAATCCCACATCCCACATCAGCCATGGCCCCCCTTTGCCTGTATCAGAGTGCTCCCCCACCCACACATACTCTCCCACCCCACCGCTTCAGCATTCTTCTATGCTGGGGCATCAGACCTCCTTGAGACCAAGGACCTCCCCTCTCTTTGCTGTCAGGCAAGGCCATTCTCTGCTACATACGTTATCTGGAACCATGCCTCCCTTCAGGTACACTCCTTGGCTGATGGTCCAGATTCTGGAAGAACTGAGTGGTCAGGCCAGCCTATGTTGTTCTTCTAATGGGGTTGCAGTTCCCTTCTGCTCCTCCACTCCTTCTGCCAAATACCCAATCAGGTTCCCTGAGCTCAGTCTAATGTTTGGCTCCAAGCGTCCACATCTGAATTGGTCAGTTGCTCGCTAGACCTCTCCAGGAACTGCCAGGTTCCTGCCAGCAAGTGCCTCTTGACAAGGCAACAGTGTTGGGTTTGGTATCTGTAGACATGAAGAATTCCCAGGTGGGGCAGTACCTGGTTGAGTCTTCCTTCAGTCTCTGTTCCTTTTTTTGACCTTGTTACTCCTTTGGACAGGAATATATCTGGAATAAAAACTTTGAGATGGTTGTGTGTTCCTAAATTGAAGTCCACATTTGTAACTCCAAAAATCCTCTAATAGCTAAACTGATTAAATTTCCTGCCTGTAATTTGGGGTTCTATTTCTTTCAACTCTACTTTTTGAGTGCATATTATATCCTTGAGTATAAAATTATTCTATAAAAACTTAGTATTTAATTCTCAAACATTGTGATCTGAAATGAACTCTTCCAATTCCTAAAACAGCTTTTTTGTTCACATTTCTACGTACATCTATTTCCTAAAGGAGTTTTTAGTAGGCAAGGGATTCAGGAAGAAATATTTAAATGACCTCTAAGATTTCTCTAATTTTGCTTACTAAATATTTATTAAATAGGATGGAATTATTTATTATGTAAATTTTAATCCTATCCCATGTTCTGAAAACTAGACTAGCATCCATTTATATCAATTATTTTTAAATAGTAGAATTTCATATTTCGGTCAGTATATTTTAAAAATGTTTCCAATTAGATGTGAACTTGAAGATCTGTCTTTCTGTTTTTTCTCTTTATATTTACTCGTGTACATTCATATTCATTATGAGGCTATCCCTCTATATTAAAAACCAGCAAAGGTAGTGTTACAGATGGGAAGAACATATGTAAGGGGTAGAAGTCATTATATGCTAAGCATTTCTTAGAACTAAATCTCACTTTCATATTTAGAATTCGCTTAGCTACATCTATAATTTAAATTAGATATGGATCAGTGTTGTGAGAAGCTTTGTTTTCTTTTGCTTTGACCCTCAATTTAGTTAAGGAACCATAGTATTTACAGAAATTATATGTCTAAGCCCGGGAAACCTGCCATTCCACTTTCTATGTTGAATATGTAGATTTTCTGCCTACTTGTTTTTAATATTTCAGGTCCCTGCTGATCTCTGCCTTCTTGCTCTCCTAATGGGGCTTTCTATTACATACCCACAATCTTGTGCACTTGGCTACTTTGAGTGTTATAAAATTAAATGACAGAGGTTGATTGCTCTGACCAATTACCTTTTTGGTATCTTATAGATGAATGTTCCCTGCCTCTCTCTTGAATGCATTATTTTTCTTACCACTTTCCTCAAAAAGACTGGCTGCAGAAACAGAACTTCACACCAAGATTAGAAAATAAATATAGGTCACTGCCACAGCAGGGACATGCACCACAATTTGTCCACCAGCTTGGCTCATTTTGTGTTCTAATTTCAGTAAGAGGGTGATGATTCTTTTCTAAGTGGTAATTGCTCCTGTGTTACTAAAACCCTCTGCATGCCTGGAAAAAAAACCATGCTCACCATCATCCTCATATCATTTCCTACAGTGCTGGGCAATAGCTTCTACGAGCTTGCTGCTCTAGTCCCTCAGAATGAATCCCTAGCTTCTGCAATAGGGTTTGCTGGGAGGCTTAGAGAGGCATGCTGTGTCAGCAGGATCACATGCATTAGAAGGACCAAGACTTTAGATGTGTTTGCTGTTTTGCACAGGGGCTTTAGGGAGAATTTCAATTTCTGCTTGGAACCTTAAGAGTCCACATCCTTGGCTCACTCAGATTCTACAAAATCTCAAAGAGAGGGAGTTTAGAATTCCAACTCTAAGATCCATCACAAGTTTTATGTTAGGACAACATTTTAGATCTTCCCTTAGGAAGCAGAATATTCAGAATTGCTGGTTACTTTTTCACCGTAGACTACAGTTTTACCAATTGTGAACCAATTGGCCTACCTGACTGATCTCACAAGGAAAGTTATGAAGCACCTTTTGAGATTCGGTCTATTGTTTATATTGTAATGTTAAATGTTGGCCCTCACGATCTGTTTGCTTCCAGGAAGAGATCTGCATGTACCCAATTGACATACTCATGTGATATACCCAAGTGATGCTATGTAACCTTTCCCCCAAGCTATCCTTGATTGGTGAATAAAGTTGCCTACAGTCAATAGCTTGGCAGTAGAGATATAGGTGTGTGGTCTTGGCTTCCGGTTGGAAGAAGCCACATGGAGAGGGATGAAGGTTGAGAGAAGAGAAGGTGCCATGGGTTAAGAATCTTAAAATCATGACAATGAGGGCAAGATGATTGGAGTTAAGAGCAGCATAGATGAAACATTGTAAGAAATAACTAAGGAATATTGGTAGAAGAGTAGATTCTACTTATATAAAATGTATGATGTATCTGCCCAGTTTCAGTGTTGATAAAGGCTTATCATCAATAGTAAGGACTGTGTGTCTTTTATATAGGAACTGAATGATCAAAGGAAGGGTAGAAGCTCCTGAATAAGATTAAATGTATTCTATAACACACACCTGTTTGATTCTGTAAAGAGTTAATATGTGATTTGATGTTATAATTCAGATATATCTCAGACCAAGTCAATGTTGTCTTTTAATCATTATTATTCATTCTTTTAAAGCTGTAGCATATGCTCTCTTACTCCCTGCAATTTGTCTAGACTCACGCCAATGTTCTTTACTGAAAGAATAAAAGAAAGGAGAAAGTTCATCTATTTTAAGAAAGAGTAACTAAAATGTCTAGTTTAGGGTATGAAATTAACAAAAAGATGACATATAGACAAATCAGAAGGTAATGGAAATGATGAGAAAGATAAGCATTAAACAGACTATAACTTTGAAAAGGAATATTAAATCAAAACAATTTAATAGAAAACTATCAATTCCTTGTGGTTTTGATCGTAGCCATTCTGACAGGTATACAATGAAATCTCAAGGTTGTTTTGATATGAATTTCCCTGATGAACATTTATATATAGGAATTTCTCAGCCATTTGAAATTTCTCTGTTGAGAATTCTCTGTTCACATTCATACCCCATTTTTAATTGAATTATTTGTTAGTGTCTAGCTTCTTGAGATCTCTATGTATTTTGGGTATTAGTGATCTTCCAGACATGGAGTTGATGAAAATCTTTTCCTGTTCTTTAGGTTATCATTTGCTCCTATTGAAAGTGTGCTTTGCCTTACAGAAATCATTTCAGCTTCATGGGGTCCCATTTATTAACTGTTGATTTTAGTGCTTTAGTCATTGGTGTTATTTCAGAAAGTTATCTCCCATGCTAGTGCATTTAAAGATATTCCCTACAGTCTTTTCTATCAAATTAAATACTTTTGGTTTATGTTGAATTCTTTGATCCATTTGGACTTAAGTTCTGTGTACTATAATAGATATAGGCCATATTTACATTTGTTTACACACAGACATCCAGTTAGACTAGCACTGCTTGTTAAAGCTGTTTTCTGATTTTCCAGTTTGTATACATGAATTCTTTATAAAAAACCAGGTATCTGTAGGCGTGTAGATTTACTTTTTTGGCTTTGATTCTATTACATTGACCAATCTGTCTTTTTTTGCCAGTAATTTTCAGATTCTCTTACTATTGCTCTATAAATCAACATGAAATCAGGGATGGTGAAAATTTTGGGTGTTATTTTATTGTATAGGTGTATTTTAGCTACAATTGGTTTTGTTTTAGTTTTAATTTTTCTTTTTCCATATGAAGTTGAATATTGATATTTCAAGGTCTATAAATATTGTCTTGGAATTTTGATGGAGATAGTCTTGAATGCATAAATTGCTTTTGGTTACATAGTCATTTTTATTATCTCGATCCTACCAATCCACAAGCATCTTCATGCTGGCAAGTATACAGAGCAAGAGGAACACTCTCCCATTGCTGGTGGGAAGGCAAACTGTACAACTAGTTGGAAATCAATATGGTAGTTTCTCAGAAAATTGTGAATCGATCTACTTCAACATCCAGCTATACCACTCCTGGGCATATACCTAAAAAACACATCAATAAGTAAACTTGTTGAACTAGGTTCATATAAGTTTTATTCATAATAGCCAGAAACTTGAAACAACCTGGATGGGCCTCAACCAAAGAATTGGTTAAAAAATTAACAGAGTATTTACTCAACAGAGTACACATCAGCTGTTTTTTTGTTTTCTTTTTTCTTTGATTTTAAATGACATTATGAAGTTTGCTGGACAATAGGACTAGAAAAAAGTTATCTGGAGTGAGATAACCCAGACCCAAAAAGACAAACATTGTGTGTATTCATTTTTAAATGATTGTTAGCTGTAATGTAAAGGATAAGTGTGCTATAATCCACAAACCCAATGAGGCTAACTAACAAGCAGAGTTTAAGGATGGGCACAGGGATCTTCCTAGGAAGAAGAAATAGAATAGATTTCTCTGGGGGAGGGTAGAGATAAGAAAAGGAGGAATCAGGTTAAGAGTAGGGTGGGAGAAAATATTGAGATAGATGACTGGAATTGGAGGCATTTTGTGGCATAGGTAGAAACTTAATCTAATAAAAACTCAAGAGAATCTATGAGTATGACACTAAAGAAGTCTTCTAGTAACAGGGAACATGGTTCAGCCCATCCTCTCTAATTAGCAAAGTTTCAAGTGAATTCAAACTAGCCATAAATCTTGCAACATTCAGCTTTTTATGCCTACAGGATGGGTTTTGACTGGAGAATAGCATAATTGTCATTACAAAAATCAAAGAGACATTATCCAGCAACTGGTGGGAGAAGTTTCACAATCCCATAGCCAAATATTGTATGGAGTTTGAGGAGTCATAAGGAACAGAGAGAAAAAGGAAATGAAGACACAGAGGAATTAATGATGTCACAAGAACAGGGCCCATACAATCAACTAACAAGGATTCAAGTGGACTCACAGAGATCGGAAAGCCTATCCTGTGAGTGTGTGTTATGGTTGGGTAGATCAGTGTTTTTGTGAGATTTCTAACAGTGGCAGCATAGCCTGTCTCTAACACATTGTCCTGCCTTTGGGACCATTTTCTTAGTACTGGGTAGCCTCATGCAAAGTTGATGGACTAGGAATACATGCCTGACCTTATTTAACATTGTTATGTTATACTTGGTTAATGGCCCTGGAAGGCTGGCTCTCCTCTGAGAGGAGGTAAAGTCAAGAGAGGGTGGTCCTGGGGGAAAAGCGAAAGCAGAGGTTGGAGAGAGACTGGGTGTGGGGAGGAAGGGGAAACTGCAGTCTGGATGTAATATAGGAAAGAAGAATAAATGAAAAGGAAAACTATAAAATTTATCAAAATATATCTATTCCTAATGTTTCAGAAATTCAAAGGAAAAATTGACTCAGTAAAATCTATAAAAAATACAGGGAAGAAGAAGAAGAAGAAGAAGAAGAAGAAGAAGAAGAAGAAGGAGGAGGAGGAGGAGGAGGAGGAGGAGGAGGAGGAGGAGGAGGAGAAGGAGGAGAAGGAGAAGAAGAAGAAGAAGAAGAAGAAGAAGAAGAAGAAGAAGAAGAACAACAACAACAACAACAACAACAACAACAACAACAACAACAAAAGAAGATCAAGAACAAGAAGAAGACCAAGAACAAGAACAACAACAACAACAACAACAACAACAACAACAACAAGAGAAGATCAAGAACAAGAAGACCAAGAACAAGAACAAAAAGAAGAAAAAAAACAAAAACAAGAAGAAAATCTTATTTTAAAAGAGAATTAAAGAGAACATTTAGAGATATGTAAACAGTCAGAGAAATCTCTGTTCTTGCCATATGTACAATTCCAAATTAACAAACCAAAAAGTTGGTGAAGTGGGCTATTGGCTGCAGTTATTAAAACATTAGGGAGTCTTGAGATTTAAAAATGTTGAAAAAAGACAGAATTATGTTTGGGTAATTAAGGTATAATCCTAGCTAGCCAGTACAAAGGACATACAACTCAGGTGTTTTATTTTTAAGCCATAATCCTAGATTGGACAAGTTTAAAATTATACTAAATGATTCCTCAGCTATCAAGTCCCTTCCTATTTCCTGTTTAGCTAGACCACTTGTTCATAGTCTGTCCTCTCTCAGGACAGCCTCTTCCATCCACCTCCATCTGTGAAGATGTGATAAACCGACAGATGGCAACTGAACACAGGTATTCTGCCACATGGTAGAATATAGATTAAAATAAATAGTGTAGCATGTAATTCCCAGTACCCCACTTTATGGTCCAGGATGACCATACTACCAGGACCCCAATCCCCACTCCATTCCCTTGGATATGCATATGAAAGACAGACAGATAGACTAACTGAGACACATACACACACACACACACACACACACAAAAAAAACAAACCACAAACACACTAGATTATTTTTATATGCTTTTTAGCTCAATGGTCCTACACTTCTAAGTCTCTAGTGGCTAACACACCCAGCTCAACACCTTTCATTTTGCCCTTTACTTAGCAGCTCAGTTTGGTTGCTCAGTTACCTACTGTTAGTTCAACATCCTAAATATGCCCTCAGCTTAGTTATACTTCTATTCTCCTGCCTGTTACCCCAGGCCCAGTTAGGGAATCAGGCAATGGTCACTCCACCCTACATCTCACATGGCTGGTGGCTCCTTGTCCCTCTGAGGCATGGTGAAGTCTTTCATCTCCCCTTTGCCTACTAGCCTTCCTGTTGGAACCTGGAAGTCCTGCCTATTCCTCTCAACCATTGGCTGCTAGTATTTTTACTGCAAGATCAAGAAACAATCAAGAACAAATTGGGGAACACGACTGTCAGTGTTCACACACAGATCCCTGATCAAATCAGAACCAGTCCCTATAAAATAGGGTAATTTAAGTTATGATCTAAGAAGAGAAAAACCTAGCTATGTAGCTGACATATTTGTAAATATATTTTGAATCTGAGTTTTATTTTTTGAAGCATTGAGCTGGGAATAAAATCCCGGTCTTCTCAAGTACACACAGTTTCAATGTCTGTAAGTGCAAATCATTCTTTCAGTCTCTTATTAAACAGGGATCCTGAAATGAGTATATGAAATAGATAGATAGAATGTTGTTCAAGATACCTTAATAAAGTGACTGCACTGATGGCTATGGCATCCAACTTTCTTGTGATTCTTTGTTTCAGATGTTGTACATACAAGTTTCCAAAAGAAAACATAAGCTTTGGCAGCTGAGTAAGTAAAGCACATTTCCTGTTCCAAAATGAATAAGAGATAAATCTGGATGGCCACAGTCTTGAACACAGATTCAAGTTGCCCTGAATGAGCAATAATGATAACTACTGAGTAATAACAAAAGAATATTAGCAAAGCAAACAAACAAACAAAAACCAACAAAGATACCTAAAATCAATTCAGCTCAATGTTCTTAGTATTCAATATTCTTTCTTTCCATAACACTTAACCAGTGTATTAAATATGGATGTTAATTGTTCTGAAAATTTGTTCCAGTTTTATGTGTATTCAATGTGTGCGTGTGTGTGTGTGTGTGTGTGTGTGTGTGTGTGTATGTGTGTTTATGTCTGGATTCATGTGTGGATGCATGTGTGTGTAAAGACCTGAGGTGAGATTTATGTCTGGTAACTTTCTTGCTTCCCACGTTTTCTTATGGAGGTACTCCCTTCTCTGAACCCCTAAATTTATTCATCTGATCTACTTATAAAGCTTAATAAAAGATCCTAAATCTTTGTCTCCTTAACACTGAGTTGACAAGTGAGCTACTCGTGAGTGTTAGGATCTCCACTCTTGTCCTCAAAAGCTTGTACAGGAATATGTCTATTGACCTGTCTACCTATCCATTCCTCAGAGATTACTGTAATCACAGGTAAAAAGCTGATCCTAATATCGAGGCACTTATCATTTTGTGTTTTACTTAGTTCTTTGAATATTTGATTATTTGATTCTTCTTTCATATATTACATCCTTGATTTTCCTCACTTTGTCTCTTTACAGGCCCTCTCCACTTCCCCTCTCCTCTAGATCCACCCTTCTTTAACTTTGCTTCACGAAAAAGCAGGCCACAATCAAGACGCTTACTTTATAAAAGTGTCTTGGTTTTCTGTCTGTTACCATGATTAAACACTGGTAAAAACCAACTTGGGAATGGAAGAGTTTATTTGACTTACCAATTATAGTCCATCATTAAAGGAAGCCAGAGCAGAAGGCAAAGGTAAAAACTAACAGGACTGAAGCAGTTGCCACAGAGGAATGCTTCTTAGAAGCTTGCTTCCTCTGTATTGCTCAGCTTCATTTTGAAAATAAACTAGGCCCATCTGTTCAGGAAGGGCTTCAGCCACAATGGGCTGAGCCAACTTCTATCCATTAGCAATCAAGAAAATGTCCACAGGCATCCACATAAGCCAGTCAGATTGAAAGAGTTCCTCTTCCAAGTTATGTCTAGGTGTGTGTTGTGTTTATAAAAAAAATTATATTCTTTGCATTGTTTACTTTAACAATCAGGCATAGCATTTTAATCCATAACTTTTTGTCATTTGTTAGACTCATTATCTCAAGTTAATATTACAATACATTTCAGTCTTGCTTTCAAAAATTTCTCAGTCATTTTTTAAATTTTATATTGGTTATTTTGTTTATTTACATTCAAATGTTATCCCTCTTCCAGGTTTCCCCTCCTAAAATAACCCATTCTACCCCGCCTCCCCCTGCTTGTACTCTTTATTTGGTGGTTTAATCCCTCGGAGCTCTAGGGGTTAGTCTGGTTGGTTAATATTGTTGTACTTCCTATTGGAATGCGAACCCCTTCAGCTTCTTCAGTTATTCCCCTAAATCTCTTTTAGGGGTTCTCATGCTCAGTCCTATGGTTGGCTGCACACATCCACATCTGTATTGGTAAGGCTATGACATATTCTTTCAGGAAACATGCATATCAGGCTACTGTCAGCAAGCTCTTCTTGGCATCAGCAAGTGTCCGGATTTGGTGGCTGCATATGGGATGGATCCCCATGTGGGGCAGTCTCTGAATGGCCTTTCCTTCAGTTTCATCTCCATTCTTTATCCCTGTATCCTTTAGACAGGAGCAATTCTGGGTTAAATTTTGTGAAGGGTGGATGGACCCATTCCTCATTTGGGGGCTTACCTAAACTTTGGATATGGTCTCTGTAGGTTCTTTCCCCCTTTGTTGGTTATTTCAGCTAATGTCATCCGTGTTGGGTCCTAGGAGCCTCTTCCTTTTTTGGCATCTGGAACTTTCTGGTGGCTACCCCTAGGTCCCCATTCCTCATTGCTAAACACCTCTGTTCAATATCCTGACCCTGTGTGCATCTTGCCGGCCTCCTCCCACACCTAATCCTGTCCCTCTTTTCTCCCTCCCCACTCCTCCCTTCCTCCCAAGTCCTTCCTACTCTCAACCTTCCATGATTATTTTATTCTCCCTTCTAAGTAGGACTGAGGCATCCACACTTTGGTCTTGACATTCAAATGGTCTCGAAGTTATACCATGATTATTCTAAGCTTTTTTCCTAATATCCATTTATCAGTGAATACATATCATGTGTGTTCTTTTGTGAGTGAGTGTTACCTCACTCAGGATATTTTCTAGTGCCATCCATTTACTAGCAAATTTCATGAAGTCATTGTTTTTAATGGCTGAGTAGTACTCCATCTTTCAAATTTATCACATTTTCTGGTACAAGCATTTTGGAAATCAGTCTGATGGTTCCTCAGAAAATGGGACATAGGTATACCTGAGGACCCAGTTATACCACTCCTGGGCAAACATCAAGAAAATGCTCCAACATATAGCAAGAACACATGTTCATAGCAGCCTCATTCATAATAGCCAGAAGCTAGAAACAACCCAGGAGACCTCAACCTCAACAGAAGGATGCCTATCACAGTCTTTAAAAATATTCCTACAACTTAAAAGTAAAAGTTCTCTGTAAAAACCAAACTGTCTTAACTCTAAGTATCAGCAAAGTCCAAAATAAATTATGTATGTTTTTATTCTAAGAAGAAATCCAATAGCATAGTTAGCTCATTTGTCTGGGACTCATTCATGGCTTTTTTGGTATTTCAAAGGGCTTGGTTACTCCTCCTCTCTAGATCTGCCATCTGTAGCACATTGCCTTCTTTAGTAGCCTCAGCTAGCTCCCTACACATAGTCTGCTCATCCTGCTTGGTAGTCATTCCACAGTGTTAGCATCTCCAATATGCTGAAGTTCTACTAAAACCGAGGGTGCATCTTTCTCATATCCTACCCGGGTTCGCTTCAGGGAGGCTCTGACCCTTCCACATAGTACAAAGACTCAGCTACTCTTAGGAATCCTTTTCCATCTAGGGAACTCATATATGTTATCAAAGTCAGCTGGTGGCTTGAGATGTATCCTTGCTTAGTCCACTATAAATAATATCTTTTCTGAGCTGATACTAAAGAAAGTCTGCCCATAAGATTTAGTCTCAATACCACTGGTCTCTTCTCAACCACAGTCATTTCTTTAGCCTCTAACTAACCAAAAGCCATGGTCCCAGTAAAACAAGAATTTCACTTCCATTTTCTTAATAGGCATTTTCTTAATATCACACATGCAATGCCAGTACAGTTCTGAAGGACTCTCAAACTTCCTTTTCAAAGTTCAGAAGCCAGGCCTGTATCAATATCCTCTCAACATTCTTCCAAGCTCTCATAGAGAGGCCCATTAAGCTTTAAATGTTCAATAAACTTTCCAGACCAAATCTTAAAAAATCTATTCTCACCCATCAAATCTAGGTCTGTCATGGCATTAACCTACTTCCTGGTACAAATTTTCATTCCTGTTTACTTTCTCTTTCTGTGATAAAACATTAACGACAAACAACTTGAAAGGGGGAGGAGATTATTCGACATACAGATTACAGTCCATCACATTACTGTATATGCTTGAAATATTTTTGACTTTTTTCTGACTGCATGCCAAGATCTATATTCAGGAAACCAGAAAGGACAAGTTCCTTGTGTCTTGGGGGATACATCTGTTATCCCCCTTTTGTCTTCTACGATGTCACCAAAGTCTCCCTTGAAGCAATATCTAGTCTGTAACCTGTTCTAAGTGAAACATGTTTACTATGATAGGGATGGCACACAATTAAAAGCTGACATGCCTATTATACCCTTGAAGTGACAGTGTGTCCAAGGCCTTAACAGAAACTCTGGGCTTATATTATGATTGGTTCTTCTAACCTTTTAAACCACAGTTGAATAGTAAATCACTGAAGGCAAAAAATATATAAATATTTTGGGTAAAAGCCAAAACTATCAAAGTGTGCTGAGCTGGGCCATAAATTGAAACCAGCTTTTCTTGGCAGGAATATTTCTATCAAAATATTGAAGCAGAGAAAAGACATTTAGACTTTTAGTAATTACAACTACAGGGACACTTCAAGGCAACTTCTAACTATTTAAATAACTAATCAATGGATATTTAAGCACATACACTTTTTAGTGTTTAGTCCTAGGCACTACAGCTGATTTGCATTCAATAGATTTATACTTTTCTTTTGTGGTTTGCCCTGGAGTTATCTGTATTTTGATGCTATTTCTGCTGGCTCAAGGACAGCCGCCTAGTCCTGTACTCAGGACTCAGGTAGCTTCACCAGAACTTTCTCCCCATTGAATTTGTAAAATACACGTGAGGGGCAGGTACAGGATAGAAGGAGACCTGTCATTGGAAGAGAAGGAAGGATGAGCAGGAAAGAAGTTTGAAGGAAGAGGAGACTGGAACAGAAAGGAGGAGAGACAGGAAGGAAAGGGTGAGAAGTTATGGAAGGTGATGTTGAGATTCCGCTCTGTTTATTTACAGGTTATTATTAATGTTCTTAAGGGATGGATGGGCCCTGTATGTTTAGGTGGCCAATTATATCTTATCAATTGGATCTAAGGTTATTGTGTTGTGTGTTGTTTTATGTGACAGTTTGGGTGTAGGAAAGTATGTGGTGGCTGGAGACACTGGGCTGCTGCCAAGGAGTTGGGATGTGTTTCCACCAAGATATCTAGTGGATATCTTGGGGCACTGTGGTGCTGAACCTAGCAAGACAAAAGACAACATTACTTTTTATCTTTTATATCTTTACAACAACACTTTTCAAACATTAATTATTTCAAAATTTAACAAAGATTCTGCGGACATTATGACATAACTGTTACTTCATACATACATAGTTTCTCATTATTCTTATCAAAGCACTGATTGTTCTAATTTATGTAAGGTAATTCTAATTATCTACTAGGTATTTGTGCTTTATAATGGTTTCACGTGGAATATCATCTTTTGCACCCTTTCTCCTATGGCTATATTTTTGACACTTAGTCTCCTAGACATAATCTCTGATATAAAAGCGTGTGCACATTTCATTCATTCATGCATTCATTCATTCATTCATTCATTCATATGTACAGTAACATTTACTGGGAATCCATTATATATACTCAGTACACTGTATTGATTCTAGAGGAATAAATTACATTCTCTTTAAGATCATGAAGACAATAATTCATGAGAGACAACATTGTACATGGTGAAAGTCTGTGTTTCAAAATAAGAATGAACTTTTTCATGTGTTCTTATGGAAAAGAGCTGAACACCATGAAAAATTGAAAGGAATAGCTGAATTTTGATAAAATTGATATAGCCTGGTTGAATGGAAGAACAATCACAGTGTAAGAGAATTAAGAACTAAGTATTTCAGACTGGTGAGAGAATATATGGAGAGTGTTAACTGGGCTTGGAAGCAATGTGAATCAACAGCACTTCACTAGCAACCTTCAGATGAAGAAATAGAACTCTCAACTCTGCCTGCAACATGCCTGCCTGGATGCTGCTATGTTTCTACCTTGATTATAGTGGACTGAACCCTGAACCTATAAGCCAGCTCCAATCAAATGTTGTTTTTTACAAGACTTGTCTTGTTCATGGTGTCTGTTCTCAACAGTAAAATCCTAAGACAGGGATGAAATGATTCATTGATAACTGCTTTTCTTTTCTCCTTAAATATATATAAAATTACTTAGTGCCCTAAAAGTCAAAGAACCTAGTCTTCATTAAAAGTAGTTTTATAGACTTTATGTGGGGATTTAATGATGTAAGTTCTTGAAGCACATTTCATTTACCTCTGTATTTTCATTGTATTGTCATAGCATACCTAAAGAGAACTAACATATGTTAATAAATTTCTATTTTATATAAAGAAAAAAAGAAACAAAGGGCAATCCTCTATGTTGGAAGTGACTTAGAAGATAAGCAGGCAATGGTTACATAGAGATTTTATTACTTGCAAACATGGTTCTTATTTGGCACTCACAACAAATATAGAAAAATATACTTTAATTCTCCCCATTACAATTCAAGGAAACTGAGGTAAAGAAAAAAAGATCAACTTGCAGAGATCAGCATTAAGACATAGTTGAAAACTCTGATGAGTTTTGTCCTATAATTCATTGCATCTGACTGCCTTGGCAGAAGAGAAGGCAAGAAGTTCATGCAGAAAAGTCAATGCTTTACACAAATTGTATTTTAGTCTAATCACAGGGATAAGCTTAGAATTTAAAAATGTGATCAGTCCTGCTGAAGCTTGGTGAAAGTTTCAGTTTAAGGAATAGAGAAATTTGCACTGGCCCAATTATCATTGTAAAGCAGCTGAATTGAAACCATGAAACAGACCCTACACTGGAATAGGAAGAGGACTATTGAGAAATGCCTGACAGAACACTCAATTTCATTTCTCTTGATACTGTCTAAGAGAAATGCAGTGAAATTAAGGGATTGCTACTGCAAAGACAAGGTCATGTTAGCTGATTACATAAGCTTTGTTTTTTTTCAATTAATGAGGTTTGTTAAAACATATTTTAAAACTAAGAACATGCTACCTGACACTCCCTTTAACTTTCAGGTAGATGTCATTCAATGACTAATGAGTGCTGATAAGGGAGTAGAAAGACAAAAAACAAAAATTAAATGGATAGACTTATGTTTTGTGCCTGCTTAGCAGGAATACCTCAGTCACACTTTAGTTCTGCCTCAGAGTCCTGCTTCTGACTTTTATCCAGGGACCCCATTGTATTTCCATTCTACATACTTAGGTCAAAATTTTGATGTCATATATCTTTCCTTTGCTGCTTCAAGATCTAATAGGATATCTTATTAACTAGAGTAATGGTAAATGCCTAACATTACGTAACTTTAGTCTTTGTTCATAAGAATTATGAAGTGAGTTTTATAATGGGTAGGTGTGCCTTATCTGAAAATCTGGTACAGGTGTATCAATGTGCTCCCTCACTTTTCAAACTGTGTCACTAGTGACTAGCACAGATATTTGCATAACAAGAGAAGGAATGCAACTGGAAACACTTCTCAGGTTGGGTTAGTCATTTGGAAGTGCACATAATCTTAATTTGTATTCCATTGGCCAGGGCTTGGTCAAGTCTGAACCCCAGTGCTAAATGTAAACTATATAATGTAGTGTTGCTGAGTTTAGAAGAGGATAAGACAGTTGCCTTCAGCCTTTCTCTACTTAAGCACTTGTCTGTCCAGATACTTGGCATGCCTAACTGCCATTCCTTTTTCTGAGTTTTTTGTATTAGACCCTGTCCAAGGCTTAGTGAATAGATGAGAGCATTTTCCTATGTGGCAACATTTCTGCTTCTGTTTATATTGTTCTCTTTAATGCTGGCAGAATACCAGTCTGTCATTGATGTTTTAACATGCTCTCCAGGAAAATAGGCAGCACTCCCTGTTAAAGAAGCTCCACTCGGCAGCTTAACGTGTACTATAGCTGAGAGCAATCACTCTGCCTCAGAGCCACAATCCAAGTCATCTATTTGCAGTTAGTTCAACTTCCTCCAAGAGCAGATAGACATTCTGAAAACATTGAATGCAAGTATACCATCAAAATAGCATGCTTATTCCTCATCCTGGTAAGAAAGAAGAAAGCAGATCTTGTTGACATTTTAATTTTATGAATGAAGGAATCTATATGGAGATGAGGTTTCAATCACATAACCTTCCTTAGTGTTACAATGTTTGGGACAATCTTGTTTGTAAAGCCCTTGTTGTTTCAGTATGCCCCCATGGTTCTTTTCCTTCCAGCGTCGCCAGAGGATCTCTTTTTATAGAGAGCATGCAAATAACTAATATTTAGTAGAAAAGTCATTGGCTGATGAAAATAATTGTATTATCATCATCTAAAGGCAATAGGCTTTGGTGGTAACTGCCTCTTCACTGTATTTAGGGGAAAAAGTTCAAGAAATTACCACCTGTTGTGAAAAACAAATAAAAGCTGCATACATAGACGTACTTACACACACATCTATATGTATACTCTCTCTCTCTCTCTCTCTATATATATATATATATACACACACACACATATATTTATACACACACAAACACATGTGTGTATTTGAATACACATATATTTAAATATATAGTAAATATATATTTATTATTCAACATTTTAAAAGTTAATATTTCTTGCATTTACTTCTTTTTATTATTGTTTTTATCCAAACTGCAATTTCTCTCATGTAACACATGCTTTATGCTAAAACATTTTTCTGTATTTCAGTTATGTATTATATGTTTTTTGGTATATTTCATGAAAAAGAAAAATAAATGTAAAGTGTTTTCTACCTCAACTTACTTTCCTTGTGTGTAAGATAGAACATGCTTGCATGCATGAATATGTATCCGTGAACATAGTTGTTCAGTGTGTGCATATATATATATATAGGCTGATTTAGCTATATATATATATATATATATATATATATATATATATATATATATATGTTTGTGGACACACATGTATGTGGGCTCTCAGAGAAGCCAAATGTTAACACGGAGTGTCTTCCTGGACTATTGTCCATTTTATATCCTAAGCTGGGTGTCTCCTTGAACCTGGAGCTCACTGATTTGTTTCTATTGCTGAGCAATTTGCTCCTTAGATCTACTCTTGCTGACTCCAAGTTGTGGAACTACAACCAGGTATCTAATTTTCCGGGATCCCAGGATCCCACCACTTAACCTTACCCTTGAGCTATAAGACATCTTGTCTGCCACCACAATCTTAAATATTCAGTTCTGATTCTATTCTCATCTGAAATACTACTTTATCATTTTTTTACAGATTGGTTTCATGATCAGTAAAGTTTACAGATTTTGCTCATGAGAGAATGTTTTTATTGTCATCACAAATGAAGGCTGATTTAGCTAATTAAGGAGTGCTTTAATTACTGCTTTTTCCCTTTTAAACATTTAGAGATATCATGCCAAAATTTTCTGGCACTTAGTTATCTAGAAAAAAATACAAAGCTAGCCAATTTTTTATGGGTGTTCTTTCAATAATCTTTTCATCCAAGTGTGATATAATATGATCTTTGAAGGCTAAGAGCTCATCTGCAAGTTTGTTTTAGATTTAGATAAATGTCTGTTATCTTTTTTCCTCTTTTTATTACCTCCTTTTTGTAGTATTCTGAAAAAAAATAAATGAAATTAAAGTTTTTTAAACTGGTTAGCTTTTCAAGTTGATTTTACTGTCTCCTCTTCTTCCTTGCCACTGAATTCTCCTAATTACACTTTCTCAGCAATTCCTACATTAAAATATTTTTGTATGTCTTAATTATTCTTTGACCAACTCATAAATATATAGAATGTATTTTGAGCTCAACCTTCCAGCTTTCCAGTTACACCCACAACATTTCTCCTCCACTTCTTGTCTTAGGTACTGTTCCATTCCTGTAAAAAGACTCTATGACCATGGCAACTTATAAAAAGATGACTTTAATTAGGAGCTAATTTCTGTTTTAGAGCATGCTGGTTATCATGATTAGGAATAAGAAGGCAAGCAGGTAGGCACAGTGATTTAAAAAAAATGGAGAAGTAGCTAAGAACTTTAATAAGCCCAAGGCAGAGTGAGTAAAATTGGATCTAGAGTGGGCTTTTGAAACCTCAAAGCCCATTGCAAATAACACATCGCCTCCATACCTCCTAATCCTTCCTAATCAGTCCACCAACTAGAATGAAAACACTCAAATATATGAGTCTGTGTTTCCATTCTCCTGCAAAACACCACTGTTACTGAGTAAAATCAATGTTATCTGGTAGAATGCTGTGTGACCTTGACTTGCTTTGTAGGCAGAATATGTGCAGGTATACACAATTAAAGTGAGTTATGAATGCAGTGACCAAGTCGTGCCCAGAATGCAACACTTCACAGCACACTTTACTCCTCATCGGCCAGAATTTTATTCTCTATCCATTTTTTTTTCAATAACATTTCTTGAGCTTTCAGAATGCTAGTGCTTCAGATGTACCATTCAGTACTGAGCACTTAACGGTGACTTAATTACCAGCACTTGACCAGTTATAATACTCTGCATTCACTGAGGCCCAATGCAAAGGATTCTCTGGCCAATGCTGAGAAATAGTAACAATTTATAGAATGAAGTGATGTCTCAGTTCCAATGATTTAATTGGTAAAGTTCTCAGATGCTTCTGGCTCCTGCATTGTCCACGTGTGTGTGTGTGTGTGTGTGTGTGTGTGTGTGTGTGTGTGTGTGTGTGTGTGTGTGTGTGTGTGTGTGTGTGTATAGCAAGCCCTCTGAAGTTTCTCCTTGGCAGTTTTATTTGTCTGAAGCAGACCATTGTGGAAAGATCTTCAGCAGGCTACGGATTGGTTTTTTGGTTTGTTACCCAGCAAGGATCTCCCTGACACAGTAAGTTCTCTTTCTCCACTGGAAAAGAGCTTACCGTGTGTTGTCTGTAATGCTTTCCCCCATCACATTTCACAGTTGACACCTCTACTCTGCTATCTTATAAAAATATCTATTTCCCATCTTAGTCTATCCTATGTTCACATTAGCCTCTAGTTTATACAGACCCTTTTTTTTTGTTTTCTGAAACATTGATTTTGTGCAATTAATTTCATCTTTTATGAAGTCAGAAACCACTATCTATGTTTGAGAACCTGTCTGTTTCTTAGCTTTTAGGATAATTTGAATCTTTCTTCCTGCTGAGTCTTTACCTAGGCCCCTTTGCTCCTGTTGTATAATTGTTGTTGTCTTTGTTTTCTCTTTATCTTGTAGGTTGGAACTGACCATTACCCATGGACATTTAGCATTGCCTTTATCTCATTTTCTGGATATTTCAGCTCTGTGTAAAAATTCTATTTCACAGGCATAGCCAAATATCCATTTAGCATGCACAGCACTTAGCTCAACCTTTAGTATCAGTTATTTCGATTTTTTTATATTCCTTCTTTTCATTTAATCATTTTTTTTACACTCTAGGCCACAGTCCATGCTCCACATTCCACAGCCCATATCTCTTCCATGCCTCCCTGTCTCCACAAGGATATTTCCACACACACACTCCCCACACACACCACCAGACTTCTAAACTTCCTGGGGCCTCCAGTCTCTTGAGGGCTAGATGCATCTTCTCTGACTGAATCCAGACCAGATAGTCCTCTGCTGTATATGTGTTGGGGCCTCATATCAGCTGGTATATGCTGCCTGATTGGTGGCTCAGTGTCTGAGAGATCTCGGGGGTCCAGATTAATTGAGATTGCTGCTGTTTTTTAAAGGTACATACTCAATTGAAGAAAAATGAAGCTTTCAATTTCTATCTCCAAAAATCTCTCCTTGTATTAGTAAAATAAGGAAGTAGGGAAGAAAACTACTGGGAGTCATCTTTCTCAGAATATTTCTTGTTCCTACAGGATCTTAATCTTGTGAAACAAGGAATATTCTTAGGTACCATGTGCCAACATTATGCCTAAGGCTTACTTCACAGAAACTGGTTGCCTATAAATTTGGCTATTCAGTAAACAGTGGAAGGAAATAATGGTGAGTATAAAATAATATTTGTACTCATGGACAGCAAAATTAGACAGAGCCTTCATTCTACATTTGTTAGGATATATCAGATTCTGAAAGTTACTAAGTCTACAAAGACTAGAATAATAATGCAGGGGACCTCATCAATTGGTTTACACTCATGACCAGCCATAGAGGAAAATTAAGTAAGATTCTGGGAGGTGTTAATACTTTTATTTTTTAAGCTGGGTATTTTTTCATTTTTTTCTCAGTTAATTTATTCATTTACATTTCAAATGTTATCCCTCTTCCCAGTTTCCCTCATCCTGTCCACTATCCCTATCCCATCCCCCTGCCTCTATGAGGTTACTCTTTCACCAGTCTACCTACTCCTGCCTCAATGCCCTAACATTCTCCTACCCTGTGTCATTGAGCCTGCACAAAGGGCTCACCTTCCAGTGATGCCTGCTAAGCCAATTCTCTGCTACATATCCAGCTGGAGCCATGGTCCCCTTCCCCCGGTATAATCTTTGGTTGATGGTTTAGTCCCTGGGATCTTTGGTGTGTCTGGTTGGTTGATATTGTTGTTCTTACTATGGGTTGCAAACACCTTCAGTTCACAGTCCTTGCCCTAACTTCTCCATTGTGGTCCCCACAAACTCAGTCTGATATGTCGCTGAGTACATCCGCATCTGCATTGGTCAGACTCTGTCAGAGCCTCTCAGGGAACAGCTATAGCAGGCTCCTGTCAGTAAGTACTTCTTGGCATCAGCAATAGTGTCTGAGTTTGGTGTCTACAGATGGGATGGATCCTTAGTTCATACCCTCTATATGGTCTTTCCTCCAGTATCTGCTCCTGCATTTCCTTTTGACAAGAGGCATTCTAGATTAATAATTATGAGGTGAGTGGATGGCGTAATCCTTCAACCGGGGACCATGCCTATCCACTGGATATGGTCTCTACAGGTCTCCCTTTGTTAGGTATTTTGGATAATGTCCTCCCTGTTGGTCCTCTGATAAGCTGTGTATTTTTTATACATTGGGAAAATAAGATCAATTTCAGGGCTTTGTCAGAATCTTCATCATGGTAGTAGTAACTCAGAACAATTTATCTGTGATTACTAAATGATAGCCAAACAATGTACTTTAAAAATATTTTGGGTTTGTTTGTTTGTTTGTTTGTTTGTTTGTTTACTTCTTGTTGGCTCTTCTAAGAAGATGCATTCAGTTACCAGCAACCATATCAGGATTACAACATCTTGAAACTCCAGCTTCAAGACATCTGATGCCACCTTCTGGCTTCTTTAGTTACCAAGTTGCATGTACTCACACAGACAAATACATATAAATTGTAAATAAATAAATATTTTAAAATAAATTCAATACAAAATCTACAAAATAATATGCTCATCTTGATAAAAATTGGGAGATGACGAATATAAATACTGAGTAAGGAGGGAGAAGACTTAATTTAGCCAAAATTTTCTGATGATAATGTGTCCATTAGCTTTTGATTGTAAATAAGTCACCATATCTAAAATGGACTATCTCATAGGATTTAAATTAATGCCAAATTCCTCATGATAATTCTCTTAGTTCCTGGAAAGTGTCCTCTGTAATAACTTCAGAGAAGAAACCCTAAATTTAATTAGGCATTCTTTCAGTGGCCTTCGATCACGTGAGGAGTTTATCAATCAAGGATGTCTTAATTGTTTAAGTTGGGTATTTTTGAGCTATATATTTTCATGAAGTTGTCAATATCATGGCAAATATATCCATTTGCATACCTTCTATACTTTAGGAAGTATATCCATTTGCACACCTTCTATACTTTAGAAACTCATGCTACTGGTTTTATTTCTTGGTCTTAAAATAAATCAGGACAAATGCCTAGATTTTGTTTTCTTAGTATAATAAAATACTGCTTGCCAAAGAAAATGAAATAGCTACAAATTTTAGGAAAGATATACTTTGTATTTTAAATTATACTTCAAATCATTAAATATACTGAGCTTTCATTTCAGAAATAATGAAATTCACAAAAATATTTATAACATAAATTCTATGAAATTGTCCTCTAATACATAAAGAATAATGGATTTTTAGCATAGTCTGAAAAGTTATGAAAAAATAGAAATATCATAGATTAAATTGACAAAATAAAATCTAACTTTAAAGTTGGTTTTATGTAGCTATAATACAGGATGATGAAATAAAAAGCCATGTCTATGAGACACTGGATGCTCATAAATTCTGGGTCAAAGACATGAGAATATGCATAAGCTTGCTTGGTGCCTGCTGACATCCCATATTTATTTTTAAAGACACAGGAGACCTCCAGTCTCTGAAGCCACTGGAAAGGGACATGTGCTCTGTAGACAGAGGTTACTGGCTACATTTACCCCCAGCATCTAGGTCAATCAGACATATATATTCCATTAACAAATTTGGCTCTTGTTCCCTGACCCCAATCTCTTCAATCTTTTCACTGTCTTCACTCCTGAAAGCCCTTTTTCAAGCACCAGAAAACTTTGCAGGAACCTGAGAGATATAGTACATATCAAAGGAAAATAGATGGAGATGTGTTGCTCTGAAGAGCCATGGTCATTGATGACAGCTGTACTGTTTGGTTAAAGAGAACAAGGATGAGGCTTCAAGTGAACGTAGGAAGGGAAAATTACCAAAAAGAAAACAAAACACTTTTCAAACCATTTAGGTTCCTCCTGGATAAACACAGAAATTCATCATACCTTTCATTGCACCTTTCCTATACTCTTCTAGTATATTCTTTTGCAAAAGTAAGTTCAAATTTCTTAAAAGACAAATTTTAAAATTCAATATTGAACATAATACATGAGACTTAAACTTTACTATGTTTTCTTACACTGTCCTATTTTTTTAAATTTTATATTTGTTTAGTGTTTAAAATCCTAAGTTTTATATGCTATAAAAATACCACAGTAAAATAAATTTATAGCCTAGGTCATCCTGTCCCTCCTGACTTTGATGGCTATTTACATGGCAGACAGATAAATATTAAACTCTTCATGTGCTACTATGTTTATCAGAGAAGATGCATTTATATTGTGATTGATTATCAAAGTTAAAAACACTTAAACAAGAAAAACACCCCCATGCAAAATTGTTCAGACTCATATCTTTACAGCTACAGAGCTTATGAGTGTTACATAAAGGAAACTTTAATGTGAACAGACCTGAGTGTAAAACTACCAGCCAAGTGAGATATTTCTTAAAGAAATATGGAGACTGCATCCAAAGCCTTTTTCTGGTACAACCTAAATACAATTCCCAAATGTGCTTTACTTTCCTAGGGATGCAAAAACCAACGGGAGTCCCTTGTTACAAAGAAAAGAATAGAATTGTAGGGTCAGTGTAAGTAATGTAACAGAAATCCAATAAGGTTGATTCCAGAAAGAATATGGGGATATATACATTATAGGAGAATTTTGTGATTGCTGGTAATAATTTAAACAAGAACATACTGGAATAACCAAATTGAAGTGTTATTGCCAGATTGGCTTTGGATTTCTAGGCATGGTGATTGCAACTACCATTTGTTGTAATAAGAATTAGTGTCAACGAGGGTGCAGAGGGTACCTGGAAGAGAATGGGGGGACAAGAGATGCGAAGAAGGACACCAAGACAAGAGTCTGATCAAGGCGACAATTTTATTTTTCCCAAGACTGAATTTATACCATAACAGGGGTAACAGAGGGAGGTGGGGGTAACTGTGAAACATTTATGTAGGCCAAGGACACAGTGTTCGTGTGGACAGCTAATGTCAACAGGATTTTTTTTTTCAGAAAGGTTACAGGTTTGTCATATCATTAGTCAGCAGGATGTTGGTTTTTCACAAAGGTTACAGGTCATCACATTGGGCATCTTGACATCAGATGTATTTCTCAGCAAGGTTACAACTTTATCATATCATTATTTATCCTGACTACTAGATTTCTATTAGTTTTCTGCAGCTGGCTGGGGATTTTCCATGAACCCAGTCATATTTAACTCTAACTATACTATTAACATCAATAATGGAGGGTTTTAAGGGCATCGCTCCCAACAAATTAGCGCATAGATATTTCTCATTATACAGTGCACTGTGGCACTAAGCATGTAGAGATTTTGAGTTTTCTGTGGCCAGTGCAATATTGGTAGCATGTTCACCACAAATTGATTACTTGCTGGCACACTGAACGCTAATATTTTCATGTATGTGGCATTCATATGATTTTTAGTGGTTTTCTGTGTTTATTATTCATGTGTTTTTATTCAGTGGCTACTGATTGAATAATAAAAAGGGTGTTTTTAATCAAAGTATGTATTAGATAAAAACATAAAATAAGTATGAAATCTTTCCCTAAAGTCTAGTTCTCACCAGAACATAAGGAAATAGAAATTATACCAATTTTATCAATACATTAAGATCTTCTATATGCCTCAAAAGTGAGTGGCAAAATATAAAATATTGTCAAAATATTTTTGGCAGATTTATTCCTCATGGAAACTACAAATATTTATACCTTCAATGTCCATCTTGCCATTTAGCAACACAGTATGAAAATCTCAAAAATATACCTCTATAAATTGTGAATCACACTTTAAAAATGCTAAATTTCTAAAGTGAAAACTTTTAGTTAATGTTATTTAAATATTCTAATTTTATTTTAGCTGTGTGAAACAGAAAATTCAAAAATAAAAATTATTCACAGTATTTCCAGGCATCATTTTAGAATGAAGGAATATTTGTCCATTTTTCTTTGACTTCCAGAGAAGCTTCACCTCTGTTTTCAGGTTTTGTGTACAAAATATCTCCAGAAGTCTTACCCTTCTTTGGATATGTACTCCATACTGAGATCTGCAGTTGGAGATGGGGTATTTTCTTTACCTAATGTCTTACTGTGTGCTCTCACTGCCATAAAACAATGTCAGTGTCTACATTCCAGAAATATCTACTCTCACATTCAGAAGTCCAGAATTCAAAGACTGAAGTGCAAACAAGTCAATGTTTGGTGAAGGTTGTTCCTGGAATTGTAGAGACATAGAGTAGGGGAAATGGGAATCTGCTGGCACTACTAATTCTTCTACAGTGGACATCAGTTATAATAGCATCCACCATACTCATGACACTATTCATTCTCATGTCTCTGACGGTTCTTAACACATGTGGGAGACTAGAGTTTGAAGATAAGAATTGGAGAAGGAGTCCAATTCTTTCTGGTATGATAACAGTGTCCTTACTCCATGCTACTTTCTGACCACCTCTTTCCAAGTTTCATGTGAGAACCCTTGTCTCTGGATGTCCCTATAATTTAGCCCCCTAGAAAATAATTTCTGTGTGTTCCGTGTCCTTTTACTATGGATGCTCAGTTCATTTTAGTGTGTACTGTGTCCATTTGATTTGGATGTTCAGTTCAGCTTCAGAAAGCCAAACAAAGATTACTATAATGTCACATTTCATCATGACAATGACATATTCCATGTTGTGTAGAAATCCTTCAGGTTTTCTAGTTATTTGCTTTCCTCTACACAGGAGAACTCTGTAAAGTCATATTCCACTATGGAACATGTTGGAATGTTCAACTTCATATTTCAATTGATCAATTTATTGTTCATTTGTACTAATTAACTGAATAATTATCTGACACAATGGCTATCAGGTAGGAAAACTATCATTACCTGAAAATTTCCCATGTATAATTTAATATATTTACAGTAATTATCTACAGAAATTCTGGAAATCATAACTAAGTAAACTACAAAAATGAAATGATAAACCATATATTTGTAAAACTCACCGTGTCCTGAATCAAGAAAGTATGATTATCTGGCATACATAAGAAACCACTAATGGTTAATGAGCATGAGAGCAAATTCAGTAGTAAAATGGACTAAGAATATTTTTATGGTTTCAGTAACTGCTTCCTCAGTTGATTTATTCTGTTGCTGCTATTGGTGTTGGCTCCTTCCCTAAAATGAGACCCATGTTCCCAGGCTTCTCTATCTCTGAGCAGCTTTCCATGAACCCTCCAAATTTTCAGAATTAGATTTGGAATGCTGACTCAGCCTGTGGACAGAGCAGCTATAAGACAGTCAGTCACCCCTGTGAGAAACAACAGCTGCAAAACTACTCAGTCTCAAGGACCAAGCAACTACGAGATTTTCAGCCACTCTGCTGTGATTCAGCCTGTTTGTTATTTTAACACAAAATGATTGTGTATGTACAGTGTGTGTGTGTGTATGTTTGTGTGTGTGTGTGTGTGTGTGTGTGTGTGTGTGTGTGTGTTCTATTCCTATAGAGAACCCTGACAAATATATCTTGAGACTCGAGGGAGGAAGAAATGAGTCCATACAGAAAACCACTTGTTCACTCTACGAGAATACAAACTTCACAGTGCAGAGAGCACAATTGAATCTGGGTGTGTGCCTGTAGGGTAGCTGTAGGCTCGAGGGCAGAGGGAATATTTCTATCTTAGAGCAGAGTAGTTCCCAGGACATTTAATTAATAAATGGACCATAAAGAAAAATTATGAGCAGTTTAAAAAGTAAAGGATATATGTATAATATCACTTTAAAATACAAAATAATGCAACTATGAAGTTGTCACAATCAAGTGTGTGTGTGATAACAAAAATTGGTACAATGCCAGCTCTAGGAATGTTAATTACTTCTCAGGAGAAAGACAGCATGGTCTTAGACAGCATTCACAACAGTTCTGGCTGTAAGCTTAGGATTTTCTGGGTTTTTTTAAAGTTTATATATAAAAAACCTTAAATGTGTCAACATGTGTTAAATATACAAGACACAAGAATGTATAATATCTTCATATTTTATATGTTGATTTTTAATATCATTAGGATTTTCCTACATCTGTTTACCGTGACATGACGTGTATATCAAGTCTGTACAAACATTGATTGCCCAAGTTAAAGTATTCATACTTGCATTAGCTGGATGTAATTTTAAAACTATTGTAGTAATTTTTCTATGACTTTAAATATGACTTTAAATATGACATGCAGTATGCTGGCACATATAAATAAATATTTAAACAAAGAAACAAACAAATGGAAATGTTTTAAGCACATGTGAGTGATTTTAGAAAACAATATTTTGTATATTTCACAAAACCTTTAATGAAACCTTTTTAATCTTTTTATCATGAAGAAACAATTAATTCATAGGTGTTTACTATGATATAAACAATGCAAATGTATTAAAACATCAGAAGTTGGCCTATAAAAATTGTACCATCAGTCTAGGAATCATAGTGCACACCAATAAACCTCATAGTGGAAGTTAAGGCAGAGGATTTTTACAAGTTTAAGGCCAATATAGATGTATATTATTTGGGCATACACACATTAGTATGTGTGCATGAGTGTACATGCTTACACTCATGCTCACACGCGCACGAAAACACACACACACACATGCACATAGTATGTGACAAATGTGTCAATTAAAAAAATATAAGACAAGTAAATCATCCTGATCATATGGACTGGCTTGTCTTGTCCCTTCCTTTTCAGCTGAGAAATGGGACTGATATATTATTCTGTTTTGACCAGTTCTGTGCATTTGTATGCTGTCAGCTCATATTTGCTATTCTGCTAAAAGGTACAAGAGATCACTGGAGACAAAGCTTGTGGTAGTCATATGGTTTTGAAAAAGGAAATGGCCTCTCTGTAGTCCCTAAACAATATGGGACCCTTTCTGGGATTTGTACTTTGACCAGTGTCTTCTGTCATTATTTACAATGGGTAGCTTTGTTTATGATTCTATTCTGGACACTCCAAAGAATGTGAACAGGAACTAGTTATTTATGGAACTGATAAGCTTACATAAGGACACTTAGTTTGGATGAATTCCTGCCTTATTTTTTCAGAAAGATAATGCCAGATCTGCCCAGATGCAGGCCTTTCACTCCAATCTTTTACACTAAATATTCCTAAATTATATCTATATTTCTAGTTTGTTATACAATATGAAAGAGAATATATTTTGCCGTTAGCAGGTAAGAATTTTCTGAAAATACTGAAGGTTTGAGTTGCTTTATGGTCTTTTACATGTTTTCCTAATAAGTATTTTATGTATATTTTAATCAATCTACCTAGATGATCTATGCCTTCATTGGACACAAGCAAGTAAAAGTCAAGTTATTAAGCAAGATCTGAAAACACACAAAGCCAATTATGCGCTCTTAGACTGTCACTTCCTATGGATAAGCAAAACAACCATCTTAGCCGTTCACTCATACCTGTAATCAGTTACATATCACTTCAGCTGGGCATGGAGAAAAAGAAAGCTGTAGGAAGTTTAAAAAGAAAAAAAAAAAGGAAAATTAACTTGTTCATCTGACAATAACCAAGCCAAAATTTTGCAGTCTTGATCATGCACCACCATAAGAAACAGATGTTTATATAAACAGATATATTACAGTGTTAAAAAATTTAGCCACTGATATTTGCCTGCCTCACACAGAAGTATATTCTGTTCCTCATCTGGCTTCTTCCTTAAGCCTGGTCTTCCACACCCTTCTCTGGATGCTAGTCTAAGCCTGCTTTATTCTCCCCGGTCATGTCTTTCCCAACTCACAAAACTATCCTAGGTTGTATATCTAGTATCCTGGCATTATCTGGTTACTTCATCTGCATTAAATCTAATCTGTATGTTTCTACAATAGCTGGCTATATATGTCCCCACAGGCTTTTCCCATGGGTCATCAAACCACTCAATCCAGCTATATTTTTCTTATCCTTCTCCTGAGTTTATACTCTTACCTATCCATACCTTCTTCCCACTCCAACAGGCATAGTTCAAGTTATCTATGCAGTGCCTTATTCTAGCCTAGACATTCCTACCTATGACACAACCTAGCACTAGTATTCCAATAGGACCTGCTCCACCTGCCACCACCATGTTGCACTAAAGCTAAATTCTCCACCCATGCAGATCTGTCACACCCTTTTCTATGTTCTGTCCTAGTAAGTCTTTTTGACTTCCTATCTATTCACCATCCCCAACTTGCCTTATCTATCCAACTTTCCACATCCAGTATTATTGCCTACTCTTCCCAAAACTGTCTGCACCACAAAGAATATCTAATCTGCTGTCAGAACCTCCCTCCCTATCCATAAACCTATAGAACCTTTCCTCAAAAATTCCAACCTTTCTACACTGCCATACTTATCCCCACACCCCAGGCATAGATGAGTTAGGTATATCCTAAGACCAGAGCAGTTTACACTGTCCACCTGACATCATTCCATCCCAGTCGAACCACACAAAACCTCTAGCTCCAATCTGCCAGCACATCTTCTCTTCTTCTCTTCTCTGTCCACATAAGACTAAGTCATAAAAAAGGAAGTCTAAAATACCCAGATCTCATCACAAAAATTCACACAATGTGAAAGACCATTTAAGTTATCTTTCAGAACTTTCCAGTCCTGTAGAAATATTTTCCAATGAGAATTATCTAGATGAATGCTAATACAAAGAATTTAAATGGCTAATATTAACTTTGTCAAAGGACACAAGGAGTTTAAAGAACACACAAAGAAACATCTCAATAAAGGAGAAAGAACTTGGGAGAATAAATACCATAGAGATGATTAAGAAAACACAGTCTATGACTGATGAAATTGACAGACAATACAAGACTTAATTGAATAAAATAAGATTGATTAAAGGGAACTTAAGGTAAAAGGAAAATGCAATGTAAAAATCCAATAAAGTAACTAGGAAACTCAAAGAAAAATATAAGTTGAGTCAAGTAGAGTATTGAATATCGGTGTTTGAAGAAGAGATAGAATATCTAGATAAAATAAACAGGGAATAAACATTGTTTAGAGAAAAGAAAAGAATACACAAGAAATGTGAGACACCACAAAAAAAAAAATAAAATATCTGATCTACAGACATAGATGGTGGATAAGTGACCCAAGTCAGTGGTATACACCAGATTCTCAACAAAATCATAGAAGATAAGTTTTGCAAACCAGGGTAAAGCACATACATACAAATCTACAAAATACAAAGAACACCAAAGAGACAGGATAAGAAAAGAAACTCACCAGAGTGCATTATATTTAAACTACTAACTACACATAACAAAGGTATTCTATAGAAAGATACAAAAGAAAAAAAACATACAAAGGAAAAGCTATCAAAAAGGCTGATTTCTCAACAAAAACGTCGAAAGCCACAAGAACCTGGAGCTATGTATTCCATTTCTTAATAAATGATGAAAGCCTACTGAGACTAAACCATTAAGCAAAATATCCACCATAATTGAAGGAGAAATAAAACAGTTCCAAGATATAAACAGCCTCAAACAAGGTATACATAACAAAGAAAAGCTAAAGAAAAAATGGGAAGAAATATTTAGGGCTGCAAAGAGGAAAAAACATGAACAGAGACTGCAGAAATAATAAAAAAACAAAAACAGGGCAACCAAAATTTAATAATACAATGATTTCAATTAACACACATTTCAATAATTTTTAAATAGCAATGTCCTCCAGTCTCCAATTAAAAGATACAGGCTGACTAAATGGACCAGGACAAGCAACACACTTCAGCTTTAAAAATAGGTACCACCTTAAAGTAAATGGATGGACAAATTACTCTAAGCCAATGGGACCAGGAAATGAGCAAGCACCACTAGCCTAATCTGACAAAATAGATTTCAAACTAAAATTAATCAGAAGAAATAAATAAGGACATTTTATTCAAATCTAGCAAAGACTTTACCAAGAAGACATTACTAATGCAAACATATATTCACCAAATTCTGTTGCAGTGATATTTTCATGTACCATTTAAAGTATATCTCTCCATTATACAAATGCTGAATTAATATCCAGTACAGATATGACTGCAGGCTGGACTATGGTATTGTTAATCATCATCTGTCTCATTGTTTGTAAACACTCCCTCTCTAAACTTCTGATATTTTTCTTCAATCTTTTTACAGTCCAGATTTTATCTCTCTCCCTGTCTACCCTGTGACTGTTCCACAACCCATATCTCCTCCCCCCGTCTCCATGAAGGTGTCCCTACCACCCCACTCTCTGCCCACTAGATCTACCCATTCCCTGGGCCTGCCAATCTCTTGAGGGTTAGGTACATCTTCTCTGACTGAGTCCAGACCTGACAGTCCTCTGCTGGATATTTGTTGGGAGCCTCATATCAGCTGATGTATGCAGCCTGGTTAGTGGCCCAGCATCAGAGAGATCTCTGGGGTCCATGTTAATTCAAACTACTGGTCTTCCTACTGAGTCACCCTCCTCCTCAGCTTCTTCCAGGTTTTCCCTAATTCAAACAAAGGGGTGAGCAGCTTTTGTCCACTGGTTGTGTGAAAAAATTCTGCATCTGACTCTTTTGGCTGCTTATAGGGTCTTTAGGAGGGGAGACAAGATAGGACACTTTTGTGAGCACACCATAGCCTCAGTAATAGTGTCAGGCCTTTGGGGCTTCCCATGAGCCAGAGCCCAATTTGGGCCTGTCTCTGGACCTCCTTTTCCTCAGGGTTTTCTCCATTTCCATCCCTGCAGTTCTTTCAGATAGGAACAATTATGGAAAAGAATTTTTGACTGTGGGATGGCAACTCCATCCCTCACTTGATGACCTGTTTTTCTGCTGTAGGTGGGTTCTACAAGTTTCCTCTCCCCACCGTAGGGCATTTCATCTAATGTCCCTCCATTTCAATCCTGAGAGTCTTTCACCAATATCTCTGGTACATTCAAGAGGGTACCCCTGCCTCCTACCTCCCTAGGTTGCCTGTTTCCTTTCTTTCTTTTGTTGAAAGCTGATGTTCTATAGCAAAGAAAGGAAAGAAAGGAATGAGAAGGTATGATTTCTGGGAATGGATAACAATTCTGGGAAAGAGTCAAACATGGTAAGATTCACCAGGCACACAGGGAGGAAGAAGTAGGCCAAGATTAAGAAGTAGAGGTAACTAATGAGCCATGTGACAGAACATAGAAAAAAAATACGTTAATCAGTTACAAGATTATTGGGAACAAGCCTAACTATAAGTCTTATGCATTCACAATAAATATTAGAGTACAATAAATATATAATAGTAATGTGAGTAAACCATTTGGTACAGAGCTGGCCAAAGTTTAATGTCATTCTCCTGTCCTCCCTCTTTTTAATTCCTTTGGGACCCTCCATTTTCTAACAACCTTATGGGGCATAAAGATTAGGAATTTGAATTGTTTGTGCCACACAATAGAAAACAATTAGGTGATCTCCCTAGTGACTGCCTATCAGGTAGTGTGTGGTTACATAGCTAGTCACACTCAGTTCCTAGAATGTTGTGAGCATACTGATCATTGTATGTGGTTAATGATATATTTAAAAATGGAGAGTATGGAGGATGCTTTCATTGGAACAATGCAGTAAAAATTATTAAAATGCATGTTGAACTGGAAAATATCAACCTGAGTAAGGTAACCCAATCATAGCAAAACACACATGGTATGCACTCATTGATAAGTGGATATTAGCCCAAATGGTCGAACTACCCTAGATGCACAGAACACATGAAACTCAAGAAGGATGACCAAAATGCAGATGCTTCACTCCTACTTTAAAAGGGGAACAAGAATACCCTTAGGAGGGGAGAGCGAGGCAAAGTTTAGAGCAGAGGCTGAAGGGACAGCCATTCAGAGCCTGCCCCACATGTGGCCCATACATATACGGTCACCAAACTAGATAAGATGGATGAAGCAAAGAAGTGCAGGCTGACAGGAACCAGATGTAGATTTCTCCTGAGAGACACAGCCAGAATACAGCAAATACACAGGTGAATGCCAGCAGCAAACCATTGAATTGAGAACGGGACCCCCGTTGAAGGAATCAGAGAAAGGACTGAAAGAGCTGAAGGGGCTTGAGACTCCATATGAACAACAATGCCAACCAACCAGAGCTTCCAGGGACTAAGCCACTACCAAAAGACTATACATGGACTGACCCTGGGCTCCAACTGCATAGGTAGCAATGAATAGCCTAGTAAGAGCACCAGTGGAAGGGGAAGCCCTTGGTCCTGCCAAGGCTGGACCCCCAGTGAACGGAATTCTTGCAGGGAGGGCGGTAATGGGGGGAGGATGGGCAGGGGGTGGAATTAGGGGGAAAGGGTATAACATTTGAAATTTAAATAAGAAATACTCAATTTAATAAAGATGGAAAAAATGCAGGTTGAAGTTCAAATAGTCTAGAATCTCGAACTTGTCACAAAGCATGAAATTCTCAAAATCAATTATTTACACTTTAATTTCTCACAAAATGAATTCCAATCATAATCTTTATTTTTCCATAACTTTATTCAAGTATATTCAACAATTTTAAATGTGTCTTTGACTTACGATATGAATTATAAGATAATTACATATAAATACATTCATATATATGTACACATACATACACAAATGTGTATATATATATGCACATATATAGCCATAATATTTGAAATAATCATCATAGTAAAGTTTTCTAGCATGCCATAGTCTTAATTTTAAGATATCTAATCCAAATTCTCAAAAATCATGCATGTCATAAAAGCAGAAACTTTACACAGATGGGATGAAAGCCTTTATTGTGTAAAACTGACGATTTTTCTCTGTATCTGTGAAACGTGACACTTTAAATCAAATTTTTCTTTTCCTATTTATGATGATATTAAGTTATATATTGAGACTCCAGATAGCAGAGAAAAATTATAGTATAAAATTGGAGAGAAAATATCAGCTGATTTTTTTTTTTATTTTTGTCTTCAGATCTGGGTCGAAAGAAGTGACAACAAAAAGTTTCAAGCTAGCCCACACCTATCCCTACCCAGCAGCTTGAACTGTCAACTGTGCTAAAACTCAACTTCTAAGTTTGATTTTTAAAGATGTATTTGTATTGTTTTTTTATGTATATGTCTCTGTGTACATACCACAGCATGCAGGTTTCCAAGGTGATCAGAAAAGCACATCAGTTACCTGGACTGGGGTTAAAGGTGTTTCTGATGCACCTAATGCAAGTTCTGGGAACAAAACCCAAGTATTTTGAAAGAGTGACAAATCAGAAAGCTCTCTTAACCTCTGAGACCTTTCTCTCACCTTGAACGTTTTACCTTAGTTCTTTAAAGTATGGATTTAATTTGAAACAGTACGGTTTTTACTTATTGCTTCCAAAAATGAAAACAGAATAACCCATGACACAGATATTGTCTTAGAGAAACAAAGTAGAATTTTTGAACATGTCTAACACATTGCCAAAGAGTCTAGCAACAAGTATTTTGACATTACTGTAACAGGGAGGCCTTTGCACAGAAAGAAACTAAACTCAACTACAATGAAGTAAAGATGGTACTATCCTGATACCATGTTTTCAAGCCGAAATTATCTATTTAATGGCTTATGTATGGCTTGTTTTAACCAGAAAGATGGTTTAAAAACCTGTTCATTTCTCCATCCTTGTATTCTTGAGACCCACAGCATTTCTGGTACCTAATACAATTCCACAAATACTTCTTCAGTCATATTCACCATGATTTCCTCAACTACTCTTATATAGAGAGAGACTAGATGATATGGATTTAGAGCATGTTATGGTTTCAAAGGACTGAGCATGAAAATTAAGGAAAGGTGGCCAAACTGGTGCTAAGCAACCTGTAGGTTTCTTGTAAATATTCGTGAAGCAAGTGAATGAGTCAAGCTAATATAAGTCATATTCTAATCAGACTTCTTTGGGTTTTACATCCAGAGTATTTGAATGTATCTGCATATTAAAGGCATCAGCATATTATGTGCCATATTTTCTCAGAAATTGCATATTCGAATTGGCCACTGTTGCTAATAAAAATGACCTTCGAGGAAATGATTTGCATAGCGTGTTCACAGGACTCATTTAGTTTGTGAGCTAGTTAATCCAGTATGCTATCAAATTATACACTTTTATACATTAATGCAAGCAATTTAGATGTTCCAGATATACCACAAAGCTCTTGCAGATTGAACAAAATATAACTTTTCATCTACATACAAGCAAATGACCTCTTATTAACATAATTATCTTTGCCTGATCAGTTCTGGGAATTTGCCTAGTTTTTACCTCTCATCTGTATTATATGAGATACTTCTCATCTCATGTCACTTTAATTTTAAGGAACAAAGTGTTACTCTTTTTTCCAAAGAGACATTTTGTCTTTTGGTAATTGACTTTGAACATATAACTAATCTTGGGTTCTCAGAACTCATTGAAAATTTACTAAGCCTATTAAGTTCTATCTATGGGTTTTCTACTATATCTACAAGTAGAAGATTTTAATTTTTCTTATTTTTGAATCATATAAAATTATTGTGTCTGTGTGTCAGAGTCAGTATAACGGCATTTGACATAGAAGAAAACAAACTGTCATATCCTTTGGGTGACTGGATGCAAACTCGCCCCCCTTATAAGAACATTACTTACCCTTATGCATTGACCTATTTCTTTAGCTCCTGTACCTCCATCTCAAAAATATATCATTTCATTTTCCTAAGGAAAATATTTTATTAAACACTCATATGAAATCTAGAATTCACTATTGAAATTATTGGATGGTATCAAATAGCATTAAGTTTGTCTTTTGAAAATTCTATTTATGTCACCTCTGGAAATGCAAGAACTTGGGTGTGCTATCTACCCATGCATGAATTCCACTGCCTGGTGCTTCTGGGAGAAAATGAAGCATTACATACATGTAGTTAATTTTAATAAGATATGAATTGTCTTTTCACAATTTTTGGAGGATAAATGTATTTCTGATTTATATGATAGAAAAAAACAGTCAATTTTTATTACAAACCATTTTTGTTAGATCAACAATATCATATAAATATCAATTAAAAACCTGTAGTCATGGCAGAAGAGAAGGCTCAGTGGCAAAGATTGCTTGGTGTACAAGTTCCAGTGCCTAAATTTGGGTCTTAGTAAACACGTGCAGCCTGGGGTCATCTTTCTCATGCCTGTAATGTGGGATTAAACAGGAGTATAAAGACACCTTGTGGTTGTAATACATGAGTTCCAGATTCTGCTTCAAGAGTGAGAAGGTCCAGAGTAACAGAGGACAACAGCCACATTCCTGTAACCTTGAAGTACCTATTACTATGTGTGCTCACACATGTCACACACATATATACCTTGTATATATACACACAATTACATCACACACAAAATTAAAGTAAATAAATAAAATAAAATCTGCCAGACATGTGTGGCAGAATCTGTAGTCCTGCTATAAAATTGCAGCAATTTTGTCTTGGTTTTGTGTTAAACAAAACACATTGTTAAGTACTGTAAAGGCTGCATTGTATGTTGTAGAACAAATGGAAAATAGAGGAAACCATTTATGATCATAAAACAGACTATTTCTAAACCTCTGATTTCTACTGAAAACAATTGGGCACTCCAGTTTGAAGGATAGGTTGTGTTAAAGTTGAAAATCTGTCTTTCCTACAAGTCAGATTTCTTTATCATTGCACTTTACTGCAAAGTGTTTCTCTAGACTATAAGGATTAGTTCAGTGCACACACTTTCAACCCAGAAATGCTCCTTCATTTCTTCTATAAGTTCTTTACTCCTTCATTCATGTTAACAGACAAATCTATACTTACCTTTTAATGACTGACTACCAAAGGCATTCAAAACTCTGCTTTAGTGAAGAAAACAAATCAATGGTATATCCTGGCTGTAGATTAAGCAACAAATACTGGATGGCATTAGATAACTGGCAATTTGTGTTAAAACAAAGGAACTAAGGTTTATTCACAGTGAAAAGATATAGCACCAGTGGTTGAAAGCATGCTGTCTGCTTTTAAGGAATATTACCCTTAAATAAGTCTGAATAACAGGTCTAGTTATATTCAAGAGCTTTATTGTAACAAACTGGACTTATTTCAGGTGACTAGTATACCCTATTATATATACCCTAATATATATATATATATATATATATATATATATATATATATATATCCTGATAGTTTTGATTTCCTCAATAAAATTTCTATTTTGAAACTTTTGGGCATATAAATATAACATGCTTACAAATCTACTTTTTTAGGCCACAGATAATATTGATTCTCAATTCAGTGACATTGAGAGAAGTTTGGACCTTCAAGGGAAAATAAGTCAAGAGCTGTTAGTGTTTTTGTTTAGAAAGAGGATTAGTTAGGCTCCAGCTTTCTTAGTACTTATGGGAATTTGTGGGACCCAAGAGGGAGCTGATATTAAGAAGTCCTGACACTTCCTCTACATTTTCATGTATATGTTCTGTCCACTTGGACATACTTCTTCCCACTTCACTGTAATTCTATGAAACAACAGAAAGACCACAGTATATAAGTCAATAAGCTTGAACTTCCAAAACTTTGGATCAAATAAACTACATTCCTTTGCTAATAATACATATTTTTCTTAATGTACATAAATACATTATTTGTCTTTTGTAAATAAAATATTAATAGAAGTATGATGGAAATGTCATATACTCCAATTGTTAGTTCCTTTTAGATGCTATTTCCCTGTTTTTTATTCTTAAGAATATGTAGAAGAATATGTGCTTCAATTTTAGGAGGTCATAATGATTTTGTCTATGAGCAACCTGATTGCCCATAGAGTTATAAAATCATCTCTAAGAGCAAGATAACATCACAGGATTAAACTCAAGGTCTCTAATCCATCTGAAAGATTTACTGCGTTGAGAAAAATTCTGCTTAATAGTGCATTTTAATCTTTACAATTTGTGTTTAGGTTCAATATAAGCCTTCTCATTTTGGATTCTAAGAAAAGATAAAAGTTGTAGTGGACAATATATCACTCTTACTTTGCTGTTATACTTGTGTAAGGGGACCATTGCCTAGGAAAAAATACAATAATTGAAGATCTACCATGGCAAGGAATTCTGAAACTCCAAATCATTAAAAGTAAAAGTATACTGAAACTAAAAATGTAAGAAAAGGTGTGACTGTTACTCCTTTAGACATGCCTTTAAAGTGGAGAAAAGCTACTTTTAGTATCAAGAGTTCTTGTACTTTAGTCCAAGATAAACTGTGTAAAGACTCTAATATTTGTATTACCTGAAAATTCAAGATATGGTTTCTTCTGCATCTAATTGCTTCTTTCACAAGAAAACTCAAATAGAAAGATGTGATTTGAAACATAAAAAAACATATTTTTTACACCTCTAAGGCAGTCAACAATTTTTCTTTTAAAATATTTGGAAGATAGAAAAGTGGATTATTATTTTGTTTTTTCATAGGGCAGATAGTTCACTGTCTCATGCATTTCATTTTGGCCTTGAACTTGTAAATTAACAAAGTATAACACTGAACTTCTGATCCCTTTGTCTCTATTCCATGAGTTCTACAACCACAACTATGAACAACCACACTTGTCTTAACTATTTACAAATAGTAACAGTTTTTCATACAAATAGGTTTGTCTTTTCACTAAAAAATGAAAATCAAGAATTTTCTTTTTGGATATATAGCAGAGGATTTTCAGGGAACTGATCTTCCACTCACCTTCCATTCTTCTGGGACTCTGTCAGACCTTTACATTAGACCTAGGTTAGGAATCCCTTCCTATGGCCTCTGTCACCCACCAATTCTTCTATCACATTCTTTGTCATTTGTGTTACCAGCAAATACCTAGAAACACCTGTCTGGGATCACCTGCAGACATACTAGATCTGGACTCAGATAGGCAATTTTCATTTTTTAAATAATTGTTTAATCTCAATTTGGTGTTTCTACCTGACCTTGAACATTCAGTTCCCAGATAAGACATAAACCTTTGTATTTTTGATAAGCCTTTGAAGCATTAGAGCTGGGCAGATACCAAACCTCTATGGATATTTTGTCTACTTTGCTGCTAATAACTCCATGATATGACTTGCTATATTTCACTGAGCTACTCTTACTTCGACTGGTCCAACCTCCTGGGAAATTCTCATGATCCCTTACCCCATGGTGTCTTCCCTCTTTCCACCTTCTCCCTCTTCCCTCATACAAAGCCCATGAACCAAAAACTCTTCCTGCTTCTCTTCTGCCCAACTATAGGCAGGGTGTCAGAATGTTTATTCATTCAATAGTTTTAAGTAAAAGCAAGTTAATCAGGGTCACATAGCAGTACTGAATGTACCTGAAGAATTCTCTCTGTTCTGAGTACCACCAGCCCTTGGGGACCAGTATTTAGATTTACAATACATAGCAACAGACAAAATCCTCAATGTTTTACTGTTTTTTTTTGCATGCCAACACACTTTATCTAATCTCATTCTCAGACCTGTAGCAGAGAGCCTGCAGGGTCCTGTCTTCTCGCCAACCTCCTTTCCCTGGGGACTCCATCAAGTGTTGTGAAGAAGTCAACCATTCTCCTTCCTCCCATCCCTCTGTGTCAGCTGCAAATAACCTGGAAATGGTCTCTCTATTAGACCCTCAATAGCCTCATTGGGCTGGGACTCAGACAGGCAATTTTTACTTTCATTCATGTCCACCATTATAACTGTTTCAGTCTTGTGGCATTCTGCTTACAGCAGCCTGTTCTCCCATCCAAACTTCCTGGGGGCCTTCCCAAACTTGGAATGGAAGCCAGATTTTGTTCTTCATATGAATGTGAAGATGGTTTGACACACCATCTTCTGCCTACTACATAGAGAAGTAAAAGGAGTTAAGTGCAAAGGTAGATGCTTGTTTTCCATATTTAATGAAACTATACCAAATTTGTTAATGGATTTTGCTATGGACTCTGGGACCAACCTGGATGAAGCACTAAGTCAAACACAATGGATTAAATGGCATAGGGGCTTACATAGACCATGCTGCCAGACAGCCTACCATAAAACAAAACATACAGGAATCTTAAGTAAAAAAGCATGGACAGAGAGCAGGGCTAAGAAAAACGATGTGTATTGTGGGAGTTGTTGAGACTGGGTTTTGATATTAAGGATTTGATATTCATCTTCAGGTCTGAAGTTACTGTACTTGTCTTGAAAATGGTCCTTCCTGGCTGTGTCTTCTCACAGATGTCTCCTAGCAATGTGTTTTCAGCATTTTAATCTCTTTAAGAGCACCAATTCTCTGCGATTATGGCACCCTCATATGACATCAGGTTATCTTTTTAGTTAATTTAAATGCCTTCTTTCCACATTCAGTCCTGGTTGAACTTTCCGCAGAAGAATATGATAAGCACTATTATCATATGTACTTTCTTCAGTACCTGCAACTGATTATTGAACAGTAGGGATCTTAAGATGAAATGAATGTGTACTCTCAGTGTCAGCCGTTGAGAGCCAGACTTTGACTGAAGGCTCTAGGAGAGAACCCCCTCTCTTCTCACTGGCTCCTAGTGACTCTTGCAATTCTGGCAATCCTGTGGTAGGGGGTGGGTGTATCATTCCAGTTTCTTCTCGGCCTCAACATAGTCTTCCCTCCTATAAATCTTCAAATAGTACCCTTTTAAGTAATTAGCAGTTGAATTTATTTTGTCTTAATATTAATTATTTAATAATTTACATCCCACTCACTGTCCCCTTCTCAGTCACCCCCTCCTACAATCCTTCTTCCAAAATGCTCTCTCCTCCTCTGAGCTTGTGGAGTTATCCACAGGTATACTCCCCAACCCTGTCACAACCAGTCTCTGCAGACCTCAGGGCAACCTCTCACACTAAGAACAGACAAAGCAGTCCAGCTGATAAAACATAACCCTCTGACAGGTTACAGCTTTTGGTATAGCCCTTCTCCAATTGTTCAAGACCCACATGAAAACCAAGCTGTATAGTGGCCTAGATCCACTAGCTGTATGTTCTTTGGTTGGTGATTTGGTCTCTTACAGCCCCAAGGATCTAGGTTAGTTGACTCTTGTTATTCCTGTGAAGATCTTATCACATTAAAGGCCACAATCCTTCCTCTTGTCCTTCCATAAGAGTACCCAAGCTGAATTTGCTGTTTGGTTGTAGGTAATTCCATCTGTCTGAGTCAGCTGCTGGGTGGAGCCTCTCAGAGGACATGTCCCTGTCTCGAGGCATAACAGCATCATTACTAGTGTCAGAGTTTGGTGATTGCTGATGAGATCGGCCTCAAGTTTGGCTTGTTATTGGTTGGGCACTCTCTAAGCTTCTGCTCTATCTCTGATTGCTACATTTCTTGTAGTCAGAATAAATTTTTGGTAGACAGTTTTATGGGAGGGTTGGTGCCCTATCCTTCCACTGAGGTTCCTGTCTGGTTACAAGAGTTGGCCTCTTTAGGTTCCATATTGCCAATTCTGTAAGTCACAGCTAATGTCATCTGGATTGATTCTTGATTACCACCTTTATTTAGTACTGAGTCACATCCTGGAGTTGCTAGCCACCTGCCCACCTCATCAGTTGTAGATTTCGATTCCTTCTCATTGCCATATCACCATGTCTCCTATCCCTCTCCACACCCGATCCAGAGACCCTCCCTCCTCTCCAGTCCCCATCCACTTTCTCACCTAGTTCCTTATTTTCATCTGCCTTTTATGACTATTTTACTCTGCCTTCTAAGTGAGATTCAAGCTTCTTTACTTGTATCTTCTTTCGTGTTTAGCTTCTTTGGGTCTGTGGAGCATATATATGGGTATTCTGTAACTAATGGCTAATATCCATTTATAAGTGAGTTCATACCATTCATTTCCTTTTCAGACTGGGTTCCTTCACTCAGAAAGATAATGTCAAGTTTTATCCATTTGCCTGAAAACATTGATGATGTCTTTGTTTTTAATAGTTGAATATCCTTCCATTGTGTAGATATAGCACATTTTCTTTTATTATATTAATGTTTCAGTTGAGGAACAACTAGGATGTTTCCAGTTTCAGGTTGTTATGAATAAGCTGCCTTAAACATTGTTAAGCAAGGTCTTTGGGGAATGGTTGAGCATTTTTTTTTTGGATATATGATCAGGAGTGCTATTGCTGTGTCTTGATGTAGAACTGTCCCATTTTTTTGGGGAACCACCAAATTGATTTCCAAAGTGATTGCAAGATAGCACTTATATCAGCAAAAAAGGAATGCCATCATCAGTATGCGATACCACTTGAATTTTTGATCTTAGCTATTCTGATCAATGTAAGATGGAAAATGATAGTCATTTTGATTTTCCTTTCTCTGATGACTAAGGGCTTGGAAGATTTCTTTAAGTGCTTTTTGGCCAATTGAGTTTTCTCTATTGAGAATTCTCTGTTTGGATCTGTGAACCATTTTTTATTGGGTTACTTGGGTCGTTGGTGTTCAACTTCTTGACTTCTTTGCATATTTTGCATATTAGCTGTCTATCAGATATCAGATTGGTAAAAATCTTTTTCTAATCTCTGTTTCCATTCTGTGCTATTGAGAGTGTCCTTTGCCTTACCGAAGATTTCAGGTTCATGAGGTTCCATTTATCAATTGTATCTTAGAACTCAGACCATTAGTGTTCTGTTCAGGAACTTGTCTCCTGCACAAATGTGCTCAAGGTTATTCCCACTTTGTCTGTGTTTCTCAATGTATCTGTTTTTATGTTGAGGTCCTTGATCCACTTCAACTTGAGTTTGGTGCAAAGGGATAGATATGAATCTATTTGAATTCTTGTACATGCTGACATCCAGTTAGACCTGTACCATATGTCGAAGATGCTCTCTTTTTTCTATTGTATTGTTTTGGCTTCTTTATCAAAACAAAACGTGTCTGTTGTTGTGTGCATTTGGTCTCAATTCAATTCCACTGATCAATTTGTATGCTTCTACAATAATTGCATGTATGTTTTATCACTGTTGTTCCATAGTTCAGCTTGAGGTCATTGATGGTGATTTCTTACAAAGTTTTTTATTGTTCAAGATTGTGTTTGAGTATCCTGGGTTATTATTTTTTCCATATAGAGTTGCAAATTGCCCTTTCAAGGTATATAAAAAGTTGCGTAGTTTCAACAGACATTGTGTCAAATCTGAAGATTGCTTTTGACAAGTCCATTTGCATTATGTGAATTCCACCTGTCCATGAGCATGGGAAATCTTTCCATTTTCTGATATCTTCTTCAATTTCTTCCTTCAGAGATTTGATGTTCTTGTCATATAGCTCTTTCTCTTGCTTAGACTCAGTTATACCAAGATATTTTATATTATCTTGGTGTACAACACTACTGAAAATGGCGTTGTTTTTCTAATTTCTTTCTTGGCCCATTTATCATTTCTGTAAACTACAGAAATTGTTTTTTTTTTTTTTTTAGTTAACTTTATATCCAGCAACTTTGCTTAAGGTGTTTATCAGCTTAGGCATTTTCTGGTGGAATTCTGGGTGTCTTCTATGTATACTATTGTATCATTTGCAAATAATATACTTTGACTTCCTTTCCAATTTGTATGCTCTTGATTTCCTTTAGTTCTCTTATTGCTCTGGCTAGAACTTCAAGTACTATATTGAATAAAAAGATAGGAAATGGGCAGTCTTGTCTAGACTATGATTTTAGTGAAAAAGCTTTATGTTTCTCTCCATTTCATTTGATGTTTGCTATTGGCTTTCTGTCCGTTATTTCTCTAATACCTTCAACCTGAAAATGTTTTTGGATTTTATCAAAGGCCTTTACAGCATCTAATGAGAAAATCATGTTGTTTTTTTTTTTTTAAATTGACTTTGCTTCTATGATGGATTGTGTTGAGGTTTTTTCGGTATATTGAACCATCCCTCCATCCCTGGAATGAAGGCTAATTAATCTTAAGGGTTGATGATTTTAATTTGTTACTCAATTCACCTTGTGAGTATTTTCTTCAGTATTTTTGCATAAATGTTCACAAGAGATATCAATCTGAAGTTCTCTTTCTTTATTGAGTCTCTGTGTAATTTAGGTGTCAGGGTGACTTTGGCCTCATGAAATGAGTTTGGTAGTATTCCTTCTGTTTTTATTTTGTGGACTAATTTAAGAAATATTGACATCAGCTCTTATTAAAAGTCTGGTGTTGTCCTTCCAGTTTGAACCTGCACCCTGAGCAGACCTAGGGCTGCACCCACTCCTACAACAGCAAAATGGAGCCTGACTCCCTGGTGTTCTGAAATGACCAGAATCACAGGTGAGACCAAATATCTTCTCCAACTCCCGGAGTAGCTGGGACACTCAGGATCCAGGGATATAGTCGCCCACACCAAGCCAGAAGCACAGGTTCCTTACAGTTTGAACCTGTGTGCTCAGAACAGACCTGAAGTGCTGGCTCTGTACCCTCCCCTACAACACCCAGAGGAAGCTTGAGACACGGGTTCTCTAATATGCCCAAGATCACAGGTACTCTGATACAGAAAGGATAACCAGAACACAGAATAGAAGAGGAAGTTTGACTCCTAGGAGATCAGACACATCTAGGATCATGGGAGCTCTGACACCCTCAAGATTTCAGTTGAGACCACAATATCTTTCCAGCATCTAGAATAACTGGGACTCACACAAAATACAGGGAAACATGAATTCCCAACCATCCAGAAGCACGGGTTCCTAACAGCTTTCACTGTTTCCAGTGCAGACCCAGGGCTCTTGCTCCCCAACCATACCTGCTACACCCAGAGAAAGCTAGATTCCCAAGAACTCTGACACACAGAGGATCTCAGGATCACAGCATTCCAGAGTCACAGGATAACAGAGACAGCTGGACTCTGAGGAATTCTGAAACAACTGCGATCATGGACAGACAGGCTCTAGTCAGAGACAGCAAGGGCAGTTAGCAATAGATATAACCAGAAGGCAAGAGGCAAGCAAAAGAACATATGCAGCAGAAACCAATGCTACTTACAACACCAGAAACCAGTTATCCCACTACACCAAGCCCTGGATTATGTAACACATCTGAAAAGCAAGATTCTGACATAAAATTCTATCTCATGAATATGATAAGGAATTTAAGAAGGAAATAAATAACTCACTTAAAGAAATACAGTAGAAACAAACGTAAACAAATAGACTCCCTTAAATGAGAAGCAAATAAATCTCTTAAAGAAATACAGGAAAACACAATCAAACAGGTGAAGAAATTGAACAAAACTGTCCAGGATCTGATAAATGGAAATAATAAAGAAATAGAAATATTAAGGAAAACACAAGGGAGTCAAACCTGGAAATCGAATACCTAGGAAAGAAATCAGGAGTCATAGATGCACCACCAAAAGAATACAAGAGATAGAAGACAGAATCTCAGTTATAGAAGATACCTCAGAAGACATTGACACAACAATCAAAGAAAATGCAAAATGCAAAAAGCTCCTAAATCAAAATATGCAAGAAATCAAGACACAATGAGAAAAAACTAAGAATATAAGTATAGAAGAGACTGAAGATTCCCAACTCAAAGGGCCAGCTAACATCTTCAACAAAATTATAGAACAAAACTTCCCTAACCTAAAATAAGAAATGCCCATAAGCTTACAAGAAACCTGTAGAACACCAAACACATGGGGCTGGAAAAGAAATTCTTCCTGTTATATAATTCAAAGGCCAAATGCATAGAACAAAGAAAGAATATTGAAAATATTAAGGGAAAAATGTCAAGTAACATATAAAAGGAGACCCATCAGAATGTCACCAGACTTCTCAACAGAGACTGTTCTTAACAAAGCCAGAAGATCTTGGACAGATGTCATACAGACCCTAAGAAAATGAAAATGCCAACCCAGGCTATTATATCCAGCCACAATATGGTAATTCTCAATTACCATAGAGGGAGAAACCAAGAAACTCCCTCACAAAACCGAAAGTAAACAATATCTTTCCATCATTCCAACTATAGAGGATAAGAGAAGGAAAATTCCTTTACCAGGAAATTACACCCAAGAAAAAGCAAGAAATTAATCTTCTCACAACAAACCCAAAAGAAGAGAACCAAGCATAATTCTACCTCTAACAACAAAAAATAAGATGAAGTAATAATCATTGGTCCTTAATATCTCTCAACATCAATAGACTCAATTCCCCAATAAAAAGACATAGACTAGAAGGCTAGATACAGAAACAGGACCCAACATTTTGCTGCATACAGGAAACACATCTCAGTGACAAAGACAGTCTTTACCTCAAAGTAAAAGGCTGGAAAAAAAATTTCCAAGCAAATGGTCCAAAGAAAAAAGCTATAGTAGCAACTCTAGGATCCAATAAAATAGATATTCAAACAAAAGTTATCAAAAAAAAAAAAAAGATGAGGTAGACACTACATACTCATCAAAGGAAAAATTAACCAAGAGAAATTCTCAGTTCTGAACATTAATGCCCCAAATGCAAGACCATGTACATATGTGAAAGACACATTCATTACTGATGCTCAAAGCACACATTGTATCTCACATGATAATAGTAAGAGGCTTTAACAGCCTAGTCTCATTAATGGAAAGATCATGGAAACAGAAACTAAATAAAGACACAGTGAAACTAAGAAGTTGTGAACCAAATGGACTGAACACTTACAGAACATTTTATCCTAAGAATGAATAAATAAATAAATAAATAAATAAATAAATAAATAAATAAATAAAAGTTCTTCACAGCACCTCATGGTACCTTCTCCAAAATTGACCATATAATAGGTCACAAAATAAACCTTACCAGATACAAGAAGTTTGAAATAATCCCATGCATCCTGTTAGATTACCACCAACTAAGGCTGGTCTACTACAACAACAGTAACGAAAACAACAACAGCAACAAAAAAACCAGGAAGGCCACATACACATAGAAGCTGACCAGCTATCTACTTAGTCATAATTTGGTCAGGGAAGAAGAGAAGAAAGAAAGACATTTTAGAATTTAATGAAAATGAAGGTACAACATAGCCAAAATTATGGGACACAGTGAAAGCAGTGCTAAGAGGAAAACCCCATATTTCTGAGTGTTTTATAAACAGATTTCAGAGAGCATGAGCTAGCAGTTTAACAACACATCTGAAAGCTGTAGAACCAAAAGAAGCAAATACGCAAAAGAGGAGTAAAAGGCAAGAAATAATCAAACTCAGGGCTGAAATTAACCAAGTAGAAACAAAGAAAACTATACAAAAAAAATCCAAAGAAAACCAGGATCTGGTTCTTTGAGAAAATCAACAAGATAGTAAACCCTTAGCCAGACTAACCAGAGGGCACAGAGACAGTATTCAAATTAACAAAATCAGAAATGAAAATGCAGACATAACAACAGAAACTGAAGAAAGGTAAAAAATTATCAGATTCTATTCCAAAAGCCTATACTCAGCAAAACTGTAAAATATAGGTTAAATGGATGGCTTTCTAGACAGATACCAAGTCACAAAGTTACATCAGGATCAGATAAACCACCTAAACATACCCGTAACACTTAAGTAAGGAGAAGCAGTCATTAAAAGTCTCCCAACCATAAAATCTCAGGGACCACATGGTTTTAGTACAGAATTATATCAGATCTTCATAGAAGACCCAATACCAATACTTCTCAAATTATTTCAACAAATACTAACAGAATGAACACTACTTAATACCTTCTAAGAAGCCAGTTACACGAATACCTAAAAGACCCTTAAGAAAGAGAACTCATGAAAACTGATGCAAAAATACTCACATATTAGAATGATCATTCACCAAGATCAAGTAGGCTTCATCCTAGGAATACATGGATGGTTCAATATACAGAAATCCATCAACGTAATCCACTATATAAACAAACTCAAAGGGAAAAAGAAACTCATGAACATGTCATTAGATACTAAAAAATATTTGATAAAATGAAACATCCCCTCATGATAAAAGTATCGGAGAGAATAGGAAATCAGTGTCTACATCTAAATGTTAAAGCAAGCCAATAGCCTACATCAAACTAAATGGAGAGAAATTTGAAACAACCCCACCAAAATCAGGAACGAGACAAGGCTGCATACTTCCCCCCTTTCTATTCAATATAGTACTGGAAGTTCTAGTCGACAAATTAGGCACAAAAGGAGATCAAAGATTACACATATGAAATGAAGAAGTCAGATTATCCCTATTTGCAGATGGCATGTTAGTATACATAAGAGACCCAAAACACCCACAAGAGAATTTTGACAGCTGATAAACAAAGTAGTTGGATACAAAAGTAACTCAAACAGATAAGTAGCTTTCCTTAACTCAGAAGATAAACAGGCTGGTAAAGAAATTAGGGAAAAGACAACCATCACAATACTCACAAATAGTATGAAATACATTGGTGTGATGCTAACCAAGCAAGTGAAAGATCTGTATAATAAGAACTTCAAGTCTCTGAAGAGAGAAAATGAAGATCTCAGAAGAGGGAAAGATCTCCCAAGCTAATGAACTGACAGGATTAATATAGTAAAAATGGCAATTTTGCCAAAATCAGTCTACAGATTTAATGTAATCCCCATCAAAATTCTAACTCAATTCTTCATAGAGTTAGAAAGAGCAATTTGCAAATTCATTTGGAATAACAAAGAATCCAGGATAGCAAAAACTATCCTCAACAATAAAAGAATTTCTAGGGGAATCAATATCCCTAACCTCAAGCAGTATTACAGAACAATACTGATAAAAAAACTGTATAGTATTTGTACAGAGACAGGCAGGTAGATCAATGGAATAGTATTGAAGACCCAAAAATGAACACAAACACCTATGGTCACTTGATCTTTGACAAGGGAGCTAAAACCATCCAGTGGATAAAAGAACATTTTCAGCAAATGATGCTGTTTCAACTGGAGATTAACATGCAGAAGAATGCAAATTGATCAATTCTTATCACTCTGTACAAAGCTTAAGTCCAAGTGAATCAAGGACCTTCACATCAAACCAGATACATTCAAACTAAAGAACAAGTGGGGAAAAACCTTGAACACATAGGCACTGGTGAAAATTTCCTGAAAAAAACACCAATGACTTTTGCTCTAAGATCAAGAATTGACAAGTGGGATTTCAAAAAACTGCAAAGCTTCTGTAAGGCACAGGAGAGTGTCATTAGGACCATACTAAAACCAACAGATTGGGAAAAATATCTTTACCATTCCTACATCAGATATAGGGGTAAATCTAATATGTATAAAGAATTCAAGAAGTTAGACTCCATAGAATCAAATAACCCTATTAAAAATGGGGTACAAAACTAACCAGAGAATTCTCAACTGAGGAATCACAAATGGCTGAAGAGCGCCTAAAGAAATGTTCAACATCCTTAGTCATCAGGGAAGTGCAAATCAAAACAACCTTGAGATTCTATCTCACAACAGTCAGAATGGCTAAGATCAAAAATTCAGGTGACAGCAGATGCTGGGGAGGATGTGGAGAAAGAGGAACACTCCTCCACTGCTAGTGAGATTGAAATCTGGTATAACTACTCTAGAAATCAATCTGATGGTTCACCAAAAATTGGAAATATTTCTGTCTGTGGATCAAGCTCTACCACTATATACCAGCATATACCCAAAAGATGCTCCAACATATAACAAGGACACTTGCTTCACTATGTTCATTGCAGCCTTATTTATAATAGCCAGAAGCTGGAAAGAACCCATATGTGCTTCAACAGAGAAATGGATATAGAACATGTGGTACATTTACACAATGGAGTACTACTCTACTATTAAAGACAATGATTTAATGAAATTTGCAGGCGAATGGATGGAAGTTGAAAATTGCACGTAGGTTAGGTAACACACTCAAAAAGAACACAGTTGGTATGTACTCCCTTATAAGTGGATATTGGCCAAAAAGAAGCTTGTCCCACAATACAACTCACAGACCATATGAAACTCAAAAATAAAAAAGATCACACCAAAGAGTGGATGCTACATTACTGCTCAGTAGGGAATAGAGAATAATCTCTTTGAAGTAGAGGGAGAGATTGATCAGGGATGGAGAAGGAGGGGGAAGAAAAAGGGGGTCCATTTCAGATATGAGAGGAGATTGGGCAGAAGTAGAGAGGGTCAGCAATTTAAAGTAGGTTTGTAGCAGCAATGGAGGGGGAACTGGGGTAGCCACTAGAAAGTTTCAGATGCCAAGAATCCAAAAGTTTCCCAGGGCCCAACATGGAAAACTTTAGCTAAAATAACCAACAAAGGGAAGGACGAACCTGGAGAGACCATATCCAGTGGATTGGCACTGCACCTAGTTTAGCTATGGGGTCACACACCCACTTCAAAAATATTCATCCAGAATTTCTCTAGTCAAAAGAAAATGCAAGGACGAAGAGTGGAGCAGAAACTGAAGGAAAGGACATCCAGAGACTTCCCCAGCTAGGGATCCATCCCATATGCTGAAACCAAACCCAGATATTATTGCTTACACAAAGAAGTGCTTACTGACAGGAGAGTGGTATTGATGCAGATATACACAGCCAGACATTGAACACAGTGCTGGTATCCCAGTTGGGACCTTAGGCCAAGGACTGTAGGAGATGAAGGGGTTTGCAACCTCATAGGAAGAAAAACAATATTAACCAAACAGATGCCCCCTCCCCAAAGCTCCCCGGGACTAAACCACCAACTAAAGAGATACCCATGGCTCTAGCTGGAAACATAGCAGAGGATGTCCTTATCTGACATCACTGCAAGGGGAGCCCTTGGTCCTGTGGAACTTGATGACCCAGGATAGGTGAATGCTAGGCTGCTGAGGCAGGACTGGGTGTGCAGTTGGGGGAATACTCTCATAGAGGCAGGGGGAGGGATGTGGGGATAGAGGGCTTGTGGAAGGGACACTGGGAAGAGGGATAACATTTGAATTGTAAATAAATAAAATAACTAATAAAAAAGAATGTTTAGTGGTGTACAAAGCAGCTAATATATCTATGAGTCTAATAAATTTCTAAATATACCTTTACATTTTCTATCTTTTTTTTTCAAAAGGACAAAAATACCTTGAAGAAATCATGTTATCACGTGGAATTTGAATTTCATTGGAATTCTAGATCCAGTAATCTATTTAATAATAGCAAACAAATCTATTGCTAATTACATGGTGGCAGTCGCTGGAAACTACCATAGGTATTATAATATGTGAGTGCTTTGAAATTCAAAGTTAATTAAATATCTCAGGGTTGAGACAAAGTAAAAGTCTACCTGTAAAAAAAGGAAAGAGAGAAAATCTGGTATTATTTTCTGATAAAACCATCTGGAACTGGACTTTTCTTCCACTTCTATTTCTCCAAGTGTTATGGGCCTGTTTAAATAGCTTACCAGATCTTGATTTAACTTTGGTAAGTGATACCTCTCTAGAAAGTTGTCCATTTTGTCATGATTTTCCAATTTTATGGACTAAGACCTAATGAATCTTTGAATTTCCTTAGGGTTAGTTGTTATGTCTCTATTTTCATCACTGATTTTGTTTCTTTTGTTACTGTTTCTCTGTCTCTTTTGATTTTCTCAAAGAACCAGCTCTTGGTTTCATTGATTCCTTGTATTGTTTTCTTTATTTCTAACACATTAATTTCAGGTCTGAATTTGATTATTCACTATTCCTCTTTGGTGTGTTTGGTCATTTTTCTCTAGAGCTTTTAGGTGTACTTTTACATTGCAGGCATGAGAAATTTCTAATTTCTTCATGGAGGCACATGGTACTATTAACTTTCCTCTTTGCACTGCTTTCATTGTGCCCCATAAATTTGGGTATGTTGTGCTCTGTATTTGTATTGAATTATAAAAAAAATTAATTTCTTTCTTTGTTTCTTCCCTGATCCATGCATAGATCATTGAGCAGGGAATTCAAGTCCTATGACTGTGTAGATTTTATTGTGTTTCTGCTATTGTTGACATCTAGCTTTAATCTATTGTTGTCTGATATGATACAAGGCATTATTTTAACTTTCTTGTATTTGCTGAGTCTTGATTTTGTGCCCAACCACATGGTCAGTTTTGGAGAAGTAATCCTGAGGTCTTGAGAAGAAGAGTTATTCTTTTGTCTTTGGGTGAAATATTCTATAGATGTCTGTTAGGTCCACTTGTTTCACCATTTCTGGTACTTTCATTATTTCTTTCTTTAGTTTTCTTCTGGCCGACCTGTCAATTGGTGAAAGTGGGTTATTAAAGTCTACCACTATTAAAGTATATAGTTCAATGCTTGACTTAAGCTTCAGCAATGTATCTTTTTTGAATGTGTGTGCCCTTGCGGTTTGGACAAAGATGTTCAGAATTGTGACATCATCTTCATAGTTTTATCTTTGATGAATATGAACTGTCTCTTTTGATTAATTATGGTTGAAAAACTATTTTATTAGATATAGGAATGCCTACTCCATCTTTCTTCCTCTGTCAATTTGCTTGAAAAAAATTTTTCCATCCATTTTCTCTGAGGTAATATATATCTTTATGGCTAAAATATGTTTCTTTTATGCAGAATGATGGATATTATTTTCCTATCCATTATATTAGTCTCTGTCTTTATATTAGGGAATTGATTCCATTGATATTGAATGATATATAACCAGTGATTGTTATTACCTCTTGTTTTGATGCTTTTGGTGTTCTCTGTATGTGTGGCTATTTTTTTTCTGATATACAAGAACTTATTTCCTGTGTTTTTTTGATATAGTTATTGGAAGTTGAAGTTTTCCTTACAACATTTCTTTAGGGCTAGATTTGTGGATTGTTTAAATTTGGATTTTTCTTAAAATATCTTGTTTTGTCCACCTTTGCTGATTGAGAGAACTGCTGGGTATAGTGTTCAAGTTTGCATTGGTGGGTTTTTAGTGGTTGGAAGATACCTCTCCAGGGTAATCTAGCTTTCACAGTCTCGGTGAGGATCTCAGGTGTACAAAGCAAACACTGAATATCCAAACACACCAGAAAAGCAAGATCTAGATTTAAAATTATGTTTGATCATGATGATGGAGTACTTTAAGAAAAACATAAAGAACTCCTTTAGAGAAATGCAGGAAAACACAAGTAATTGAGTAGAAGCCCGTAGAGAAGAAACACAAAAATCCCAGAAACAATGAGAGGAAAACACAATCAAATAGGTGAAGGAATTGAAAATGGAAATAGAAACAATAAAGCAAGCACAAAGGGAGATGACCCTGGATATAGAAAACCAAAGGAAGAGACATGGAGCCATAGATCAGCAACAGAATACAAGAGATAGAAGAGAGAATCTGAGGAGCAGAAGATTCCATAAGAATCATTGACACAACTGTCAAACATAATGTAAAATGAAAAATCTACTGGCCCAAAATATATAGGAAATCCAGGACACAAAGAGAAGATCAAAACTAAGAATAATAGGTATAGAAGAGAGTAAAGACTCCCAACTCAAAGAATCAGTTAATATCTTCAACAAAATCATAGAAGAAAACTTCCCTAACCTAAAGAAAGAGAAGCCCATAAAAATACAAGAAGCCTACAAAACTCCAAATAGATTGGACCAGAAAAGAAACTCCTCCCATCACATAATAGTCAAAACACCAAATGCAAGAAATGAAGAAAGAATATTAAAAGCAGTAAGTGAAAAAGATCAAGTAAAATATAAAGGCAGACCTATCAGAATTGCATGAGACTTCTCACCAGAGACTATGAAAACCAGAAGATCCTCGACAGATGTCATACAGACCCTAAGAGAACACAAATGGCATCCCAGGTTACTGTATCCAGCAAAACTCTCAATTAACATAGTTGGAGAAACCAAGATATTTCATGACAAAACCAAATTTATACAATATCTTTCTACAAATCCAATCCTACAAAGGATAATAAATGGTAAAGCCGAACACAAGGAGGCAAGCTACACCCTAGAAAAAGCAAGAAACTAACTGTGTTGCAACAAAACAAAGAGAAGACAAGCACACAAACATAATTGTTGTGGTTTGCCCTGAAGTTATCTGTACTTTGATGCTAATTCCACTGCCCCAATAACAGCTACCTAGTCACATACTCAGAAGTCAGATGACTTCACCAGAACCACCTCCCCACTGAATTTGTAAAGTACAGGTGAGGGGCAGGTACAGGATAGAAGGAAGCCTGTTATTGGAGGAGAAGGAAGGATGGGCGGGAGAGAAGTTTGAAGGAGGAGGAGGAGACTAGGAGAGAGAGGAAGAGACAGGACAGAGGAGAGAGAGAGGGGAGAAGCCATGGCAGGTGATGTTAAGATTCTGCTCTGTGTATTTACAGGTTGTTATCAATGTTCTTAAGGGATGGATGGTACCGGGCTTTGTATGTTTAAGTGGGCAATTATATCTTATCAATTGGTTCAAAGATTATTATGTTGTGTGTTCTTTTATGTGAGGGTTTGAGTATAGGAAAGTGTGTGGCCGCAAGGAGTGGGGATGTGTTTCCGGCCAAGATATCTAGCAGATAGATGTCTTGGGGCACTGAAGTGCCAGACCTAGCAAAGTAAAATACAACTTACTTTTTTATTTTTATATTTTTACAACAATACATGATCTCACCTCCAAATACAAAGATAACAGGAAGCAACAGTTAGTATTCCTTAATATCTCTCAACATAAATGCACTCAATTTGCCAATAAAAATCACAGATTATCAAACTGGATATGCAATGAGGACCCAGCATTTTGCTGCCTAAAGGAAACATAGCTCAGAGACAAAGACAGACACTCTCTCAGAGAAAAAGGCCTGAAAACAACTTGCAAAGCAAACAGTCTATAGAACCAAGCTGGAGTAGCCAGTCTCATATCGAGTAAAATCGTTGTTCAACCAAAAGTCATCAAAAAAATAAGGAATGACACTTCATATTCATCGAAGGACAAACCCACCAAGATGAACTCTCTTCCTAAATATCTATGCTCCAAATACAAGGGCAACTACATACATAAAAGAAACCTTACTAAAGCTCAAAGCACACATTGCACATAACACAATAATAGTAGATTTCAGTACCACACTCTCATCAATGGAGAGATCATGAAACAGAAATAAAACAGAGACATAGACAAACAGAAGTTATGAACCAAATGGACTTAACAGATATTTATAGACACTCTATCCTAAAACAAAAGGATGTACCTTCTTCTCACCAACTCATAGTACTTTCTCCAAAATTGACCATATAATCGGTCACAAATCAGGCCTCAACAGATACAGAAAGATAGAAATTATCCCATGTATCCTATCAGACCACCACTAGCTAAAGCTGGTCTTCATAAAAATAAGGATAGAACATACATCTATACATGGAAGTTGAACAATACTCTACTCAGTGATAATCTGGTCAAGGAAGAAATAAAGAAAGAAATTAAAGACTTTTTAGAATTTAATGAAAATGAAGGTACAACACACTTATGGGACACAATGAAAACTGTGCTAAGAGGAAAACTCATAGCTCTGAGTACCTGCAAAAAGAAACGGGAGAGAGCATATATCAGCAGCTTGACAGCACACCTAAAAGCTCTAGAACAAAAAGAAGCAAATACACCCAGGAGGAGTAGAAGGCAGGAAATAATCAAACTCAGTGCTGAAATCAACTAAGTAGAAACAAAAAGGACTATACAAAGAATCAAAAGAACCAAAAGCTGGTTCTTTGAGAAAATCAACAAGATATATACACCTTTATCCAGACTAACGAGAGGACACAGAGAGTGTGTCCAAATTAACAAAATCAGAACTTAAAAGGGAGACATAACTACAGAATCAGAGGAAATTAAAAAATACCATCAGATCATACTATAAAAGCCTATATTCAACAAAACTAGAAAATCTGGAGGAAATGGACAATTTCCTAGACAGACACCAAATTACAAAGTTAAATCAGGAACAGATAAATCATTTAAACAACCCCGTAACTCCTAAAGAAATAGAAACAGTCATTAAAAGCCTCACAACCAAAGAGAGCCCAGATCCAGATGGGTTCGGTGCAGAACTCTATCAGACCTTCATAGAATACCTCATACCAATACTATCCAAACTATTCCACAAAATTGAAACAGATGGAGCACTATCAAATTCCTTCTATGAAGCCACAATTACTCTTATACCTAAACCACACAAAGACCCAACAAAGAAAGAAGACTTCAGACTAATTTCCCTTATGAATATTGACGCATAAAATACTCATAAAATTGTTGAAAATTGAATCCAAGAACACATCAAAACAATTTTCCAACATGGCCAAGTAGGCTTCATCCCGCGTATGCAGGGATGGTTTTATATACAAAATTCCATCAAGTAATCTAGTATACGAACAAGCTGAAAGATAAAAACCACATGATCATTTCATTAGATGCTGAGAAAGGGGTTGGGGATTTAGCTCAGCGGTAGAGCGCTTGCCTAGCAAGCTCAAGGCCCTGGTTCGATCCCAGTTCAAAAAAAAAAAAAAAAAAAAGAAAAAAAAAGAAAAGAAAAGAAAAAAAAATGCTGAGAAAGCATTTGACATTCCTTGATGATAAAAGTTCTGGAAAGAACAGGAATTCAAGGCCCATACTGAAACATAGAAAAAGCCATATACAGCAATCCAGCAACTAACATTAAACTAAATGGAGAGAAACTTGAAGCAATCCCACTAAAATCAGGAACTAGACAAGGCTGCATACTTACTCCCTACTTATTCAATATAGTTCTTGAAGTTCTAGCCAGAGCAATCAGACAACAAAAGGAGATCAAAGGGATACTGATTGGAAAGGAAGAAGTCAAAATATCACTATTTGCAGATGATATGATAGTATATTTAAGTGATCCCAAAAGTTCTATCAGAGAACTACTAAACCTGATAAACACCTTCGGCAAAGTGGCTCGGTATAAAATTAACTCAAATGAATCACTAGCCATCTTCTACACAAAAGAGAAACAAGCTGAGAAAGAAATTAGGGAAATGACACCCTTCATAATAGTCCCAAATAATATAAAATACCTCGGTGTGACTTTAACCAAGCAAGAGAAAGTTCTGTATAATAAGAACTTCACGTCTCTGTAGAAACAAATTTAAGATCTCAGAAGATGGAAAGATCTCCCATACTCATGGATTGGCAGGATTAATATAGTAAAAATGGGCATTTTACTAAAAACAATCTACAGATTCACTGCAATCCCCATCAAAATTCCAATCCAATTCTTCATAGATTTAGACAGAAAATTTGCAAATTCATCTGGAATAACAAAAGACCAAGGATAGCTTAAAGTATCCTCATCAATAAAAGCACTTCTGGAGGAATCACTATTCTGGAACTCAAGCAGTATTACAGAGCAATAATGATAAAAACTGTATGGTATTGGTACAGAGACGGACAGATAGACCAGTGGAATAGGAATGAAGACCAAGAAATGAACCCACACACCTAAGGTCACTTGATTTTTGACAAAGGAGCCAAAACCATCCAATGGAAAAAAGATAGCATTTTCAGTAAATGGTGCTGGTTCAACTAGAGGTCAACATGTAGAAGAATGCAGATCGATACATTCTTATCACCCTGTACAAAGCTTAAGTCCAAGTGGATCAAGAATCTCTACATCAACCCAGATACTCTCAAACTAAAAGAAGAAAAAGTGGGGAAGAATCTCGAACACAAGGGCACTGGAGAAAATTTCTTAAAAAAAAAATAAAAAAAAAAAAACCACCAATAGCTTATGCTCTAAGATTAAGAATCAACACATGGGATCTCATAAAACTACAAAGCTTCTTTAAGGCAAAAGACACTGTTGTTAGGACAAAACAGCAAACAAAAGATTGGGAAAAGATCTTTACCAATCCTACAATTGATAGTAGGCTTATATCCAAAATGTACAAAGAACTCACAAAGGCAGACTGCAGGGAGACAAATAACCCTGTTAAAAATGGAATTCAGAGCTAAAGAAAGAATTCACAGCTGAGGAATGTCCAATGGCTCAGTAGCACTAAAAGAAATGTTCAGCATCTTTAGTGATAGGGAAATGCAAATCAAAACAATCCTGAGATTCCACCTCACACCAGTCAGAATGGCTAAGATCAAAAGTTCCTGCGACAGCAGATACTGGAAGGATATGGAGAAAGAGGAACACTCCTCCATTGTTGGTGGTATTGCAGACTTGTACAACCATTCTGAAAATCAGTCTAGAGGATACTCAGAAAATTGGACATTGTACTTCCTGAGGACCCAGCTATACCAGTTTTGGGTATATTCCCAAAAGATGTTCCAACATATAACAAAGACACATTCTCCACTATGTTCATAGCAGCCTTATTTATAATAGCCAGAAGCTGGAAAGAATCCACATGCCTTTCAACAGAGGAATGGATACAAAATATGTGGTACATCTACACAATGGAATACATTTATTAAAAACAATGACTTTATGAAATTCATAGGCAAATGGATGGAACTGGAAAATATCATCCTGAGTGAGGTAAACCAATCACAGAAAAATATACATGGTATGCACTCATTGATAAATGGATACGAGCCCAAATGCTTGAATTATCCCACATGTACAGAACACATGAAACTCAAGAATGATGACCAAAATACAAATGCTTCACTCCTTTAAAAGTGGAACAAGAATGCCCTTAGGAGGGGATAGGGAGGGAAAGTTTAGAACAGAGGCTGAAGGAACTCCCATTCAGAGCCTGTCCCACATGTGGCCCATACATATACTGCCACCAAACTAGATAACATGGATGAATCAAAGAAGTGCAGGCTGACAGGAACAAGATGTAGATCTCTCCTGAGAGACACAGCCAGAATATGGCAAATACACAGGCGAATGCTAGCAGCAAACCACTGAACTGAGAATGGGACCCCCATTGAAGGAATCAGAGAAAGGACTGAAAGAGCTGAAGGGGCTCGAGACCCCACATGAACAACAATGCCAACCAACCAGAGCTTCCAGTGACTAAGCCAGTACCCAAAGCCCATACATGGACTGACCCTAGGCTCCAATCTCATAGGTAGCAATGAATAGCCTAGTTAAGGGTGCCAGTCGAAGGGGAAGCCCTTGGTCCTGCCAAGACTGAACCCTCTGTGAATATGATTGTTGGAGGGAGGACGGCAATGGGGGGAAGGATAGGGAGGGGAACACCCATATAGAAGGTGAGGAGGCGTGGTTAGGGGTATGTTGGCCTGGAAACCAGGAAAGGGTATAACATTTGAAATGTAAATAAGAAATACCCAATTTAATAAAGGTGGAAAAAGAAAAGAAAAAAAATTCAGGTATACTTCTGATAGTCTGCCTTTGCATATTACCTGGCATTTTTCCCTTGCTGCTTTTAATATTCTTTCTTAGTTCTGTAGATTTTGTGTTTTGATTATTGAGTATTTTTTATTTTGACTGAGTATTTTCTTTTCTGGTCAAGCTTATTTGTCTATAAGCTTCTTATATGTGTATAGGCGACTGTTTCTTTAGATTAAGAAAGTTTTCTTCTATTTCGTTGATGATATTTTCTGGGCCTTGGAGTTAGGACTCTTCACCTTCTTATAATTCCTAGTAGTTCTTTCCACGGTATTCCAGATTTCATGGGTGTTTTGTGTCAAGAATTGCCTGTTTGTTTTTTCTTAAATTTAACATTTTCTTTGACTGATTTACCAATGTCTTCCACTGTATTTTCTAGGCCTGAGTTCCTCTCTTCCATTTCCTATATTTTATTGCATCTGTTGTTCCTGATCTCTTCCTTAGGTTTTCCATTTCCAGGATTCTTTATGGGTTTTATTTTCACTTTCAGATCTTCACAATTTTATATATTTCTGTTTAAGTGTATTTTCTTGTAAATTTTAAGGGATTTGTTTTATCTTTAAAGACCTATACTTGTTTGATTTTATTTTCTGTATTTGTTTGAGGAATTTATTGTTTTCTTTTTGAAAAGCCTTTATCATCTTATCAATATTGTACTTAAAGTCATTTTCTTGTGCTTTTAGTTGTGTTAGACTATCCAATGCTTGGTGTAGCAGGGTAGCTGTGCTGGGAAGGAGTCATATTGCCCTGGCTTTTGGTGATTGTTTTCTTAGACATCTGATAGTCCCTGGCTGGTCTTGTAGTAAGCATCTGGAGGCGACTGTGGCAAGCCTCTGTTGGATTTCCTTGGGATGTACGGTTCCAGATCATCAGGTCTGAATGGTACAGGATCTGGAGGTCTGTATCAGGTTCAGGATCCTCGGGTCTGACGAAGGTAGACAGAGAGGTCGCTCGAAAACAATGGTGCCCCTGAGATAGTGGATTGCTCAGGGCGGCTTTGTGTGCCTAAAAGGGCTCAGGGAGCCAGGAAGATGAGGGAGGGAGGGAAGGCCGTACTGTATGTTCAGGCTCAGCAGGTCTGATGAAATTCAGTGGGGAGGAGGGATTCAAATGGAGCTCAGGAAGGCATAGTAGGCTGCTTAGGGCTGCTTGTTGTGCTCCAAAGGTCTCAGCAAGTAGCAAAGATGGATGGAAGAAGGGAAGCTAACATGTTTGGTTCTGGATCTTCAGGTCTGATGAAAGCAGAAAGAAAGCTGGCAGGACAGCAGACTGCTCAGAGCATTTTGGGATGCCCCGGAGGATTCGGAGATCAGGGAAGATGTGTGGGACAAGGGAAGCTAACCTGTATGATCCAGCTTCCACAGGTCTAACAAAGGTAGGCGGAGAGGTGAAGGGGAGAATGGAGGTCCTCCTAGGATAGTAAGCTGCTCAGGGGAGCTAGCAGTTGAAAATTTAATATGTGTTAATAAAGTCTGATCTCATATTAGTCAATTACCTCTGTGAAGGGTGTACTTTAAAAGAAGGTCATATTTTAAATGTCCATGTGAATTTGGATTTGGAGGATTTTGTTTGGCCCAATTTACTAAAATGAATTCTATTTTTAATCTTCAATTAAGTGATCTCTGACATCTAATTTTTTTAAAAAATTTATTTGCCTTCTCTGGAAATAACAACTGAACGTTAAGCAATATGGCTTAAGGAGTCCAAGAGATTTGTGAGTCCATAATGGCATCATCTCTCTGTATAAAACTTAATGGCCAACAAGTACATACATGGTTTATCAATTATCATTTTCATTGTTGCATTGTGCATTGTTCATTTGCATTGTCATATGCATAACAATGATACTTTCTTGTACCCCTGTGTCTAACTCCACCATAACAGATATGCTGCTTCATTTCTACAAAGGGTTTAGAGTTAGAAGATACAAAGTGACAGCACACCATGTTTCTGACCACAGCTTTCTGCACACTAGAATTAGTGTAACAGCAGTATATCCTCAATGTTGTAGCATGATAAGAATAATTCCCTAATTTAGTATATGTATTTAAGTCATGAGCCATTTTTGATTCTCCAGTATTTCCTGGCTTATGACTCTTGGCCACCTATGAGTGTTTCTGGGTTCTCTGAGATCAGCATCAATGGCTCATTTGAAGCTCATTCATGATTATTTTAGTAACTACAATCTGAGGGAAATTGCACTGTTTGAGCAGAGGACCCTCACAGGATGAAGCTCTTCAGTGTGCTATGCAGGAACTGACTTCACAGGCACCTTACCCTGGCTGGTTTGACCTTTCTCCTCCCATCGCTCTTCTGAGGTTTCCAGTTATTACCTGCCATATACACTACTTGTGTTTGGATTCTTCTTCCAGCATAAACTAGGATAAATAGTAGATGCTGTATCCTTACTATGAGTAAAAGATAGAACCCATGAATTGAATCAAAAAGACATAGGCCTGATTCAGTGGAAAGTATTGTACCTAAAGGCAGTTCTTTATATGCATCTCTAACTGCAATCTTCTATTTTTCTTCTAAGTTAGATTATAGTGTTATTTCTGTTTTTAGTGTTGATGTTCACTGTGGGCTTGCTATAAACTCTTTTTATTATGTCAAGGTATGTGGATGTTCTGCCCTGACCTACATAGCAGAAGTTGCTGCATCAGCTATTTTTGCTATTACAGCACTTGGTGGAATTTCTCTGCCCTAATTGAGTTCTGATTTTGGCCTGATAAGAGAGACCTATGCTGAGAAATGGAAACCTATGCCATTGGCTGCCAGCATGAGGTGGTTTATGGCAACCGTTTAAGGGTTGGGCTTATGGTGTTTACCTTTATAGGCCTATTATTACTGTACAATAAAGTTGAGCCTTGATCAGAACTTGTCTTGGCTACATGATTCTCTTGTCCTTGTCCTTTAATTCCCAGACTCCTATTCGAGGTACCTAAGTTGGCTGGTGGTTGTGGGTCAACTAAAAAGTTATGTCTTTGTATCCCTACTCTTTACTGGACTTTATCATAAAGGCATGTTGAATTTTGTCAGACCATGTGTGCATCTAATGAGCTATTCATGTGGTGCATTATAGGGTAGATTATATTATTCAATTTACATATGTTGAGCCATCCCTGAGTCTCTGGGAGGAAGCTTATTTGATCATGGTAGAAGATTTGTTTGATGTGTTCTTGGATTCACTTTGGGCATATTTTATTAAATATTTCTGCATAAGTGTTCATGAGAAATTAATCTATAATTCTCTTCGTTCATCTTTATGTATTTTGAGCCCCAGCATAAATCTGACCTCACAAAACAAATTTGACAATGTGCCTTCTGTTTCTATTTTGTGAAATAATTTGAAGAGTATTGTCCTTATACATTATTTAAAAAGCTGGCACATTTCCTTGCTAAAATCAACAAGCCTAGGCTGGCTTTGTTCAATATATATGTATATTTTTTTTTACTTTTTTATTGGTTATTTTATTTATTTACATTTCAAATGTAGTCCCATTTCCAAGTTTCCCCTCTGCAAACTACATATCCTACTCCCCCTCACCCCTGCTTCTATGAAGGGACTCCCCCACCTACCCACACATTCCTGCCTCACCACTCTAGCATGCCCCTATCCTGGGTTATTGAGCCTTCACAGGACCAAGTGCCTCTTTTCGTACTGATGCCAGATAAGGCCATTGTCTGCTACATATGCAGCTGGAGCCACAGGTCCCTCCATGTGTATTCTTTGGTTGGTAGTTTAGTCCCTGGAAGCTCTGAGAGGTCTGTTAGGTTGATAATGTACTTCTTTCTGTGGGGTTGCAAATCCCTTCAGCTTCTTCAGTCCTTCCCCTAACTCTTTTACTGGGGTTCCAGTGCTCAGCCCAGTGGTTGGATGCAAGCAAGCATCTGCATCTGTATTGTTCAGCCTCTGGCAGAGTCTCTCAGGGGACAGATATACTAGGCTATTGTCAGCAAATACTTCCTAACATCAGCCTGAGTGCCTGGGTTTGGTGACTACATATGGGATGGATCCATAGGTGGAGAAGTCTCTGGATGGCCTTTTCTTCATTTTCTGATTAATGTACTTGGACTTGAGGTTTGTATAAGGAGATAAGGATGGATCAATTTGAATTCTTCTACATGCAGACTGCCACTTGAGTCACCACCATTTGTTGAATATGCGGTCTTTTTTCCACTGGATGGTTTTGGCTTCTTAGTCAAAGATCAGATTATAATAGGTTTGTAGGATACTTTCTGGGTTTAAAATTCCCTTCCTTTTACCTACCTGCATGTTTCTGTATCAATATCATGCAGTTTTCATCACTATTACTCTGTGGTCAGGAATGGAGATATGCCCCAGGCCTTCTCTTATGGATGAGAATAGGTTTTACTATCCTATTCTGGGATTTTTTGTTGTTCCAAATGAATTTGAGAATCCCTCTCTCTGTGTGAAGAAGTGAATAGGAATTTTGATGTGGATTGCTTTGAATTTGTAGATTGTTTTAGGTAAGATGGCCAATTTCATTATATTAATTTAATCCTGCCAATCCATGAGCATGGGAGATCTTTCCATCTTCTGAGATCTTATTCCATTTCTTTGTTCAGAAAATTGAAGTTCTTGTCAGACAGATCAATCACTTGCTTTGTTAGAGTTATACCAAAATATTTTATGCTATTTGTGACTAGCGTGAAGGTGTTGTTTCCCTAATTTCTTTCTCAGCCTGTTTATCCGTTGAGTAAAGGAAGGCAACTGATTTGTTTAAGTTAATTTTATTTCCAGTAACTTTGTGGAAGTGTTTTATCAGCTGAAGGAGTTCTCTAGTGGGAGTTTTGGAGTCACTTAAATATTTTGGCATATCAGCTACAATTGGTGTATTTTGACTTCTTCCTTTTCAATTTTTATCCCTTTGATCTCCATTGAGGTCAATAGATATTAAGGTCCAGTGATTGTTGCTTTCTATTATTTTTGTTGTTAGAGGTGGAATTATGTTTGTGTGGCAATCTTTTTTTTGGGGGGGGGCTTGTTGAAAGAAGATTACTTTCTTGCTTTTTCTAGTGTCTAGTCTCCCTCCTTGTGTTGAGTTTTTGCTCTATTAACTTTTGTAGGGCTGGACTTGTGGAATGATATTGTATAAATTTTAGTTGTGTCATGGAATATCTTGGTTTCTCTATCTGTGTTGAGAGCTTTGTTGTGTATTGCAACCTGGGCTTACATTTTTGTTTCTTTAGGATCTGTATGACATCTGTGCAAGATCTACTGGCTTTGAGAGTCTCTGTTGAATAGTCTGTTGTTATTCTGATGGGTCTGCCTTTATATTTTACTTGACCTGTACCCCATACTGCTTTTAATATTCTATCTTTTTTGAGCATTTTGTGTTTTGATTATTATGTGGCGGGAGGAATTCCTTTTCTGGTCCAATCTGTTTCAGGTTCTGTAGGCTTCTTGTATGTTTATGTCAGGGAACTTTTCTTCTGTAATTTTGTTGAAAATTTTAATGGCCTTTGAGTAGGAAATCTTTACTCTCTGCTATGCCTATTATACTGAGGTTTGATATTTTCATTGTTTCCTGGATTTCCAGGATGTTTTGGGTAGAATTTCGTTTTTTGTATTTTGCAAAAATGCACTTTGCATTTTGTGTGGGGCATTTTGCAAAAAAGTACTTTGACTGTTTTGTCAATGTTTTCTATGGTTTCTTCTACACCTGAGATTCTTTCTTGTATCTTTTGTATTCTGTTGGTGATCCTTGCATCTATGACTTTTGATCTCTTTTTTAACTTTTCTATTTCCAGGTTTCTTTCCTTTTGTGAATAGTTTACTGCTTTTATTTTCATTTTTAAATCCTGAATGGTTTTGTTCTATTCCTTCACCTGTTTGATTGTGTTTTCCACTCTTTCCTTAAGTGCTTTATGCATTTCCTTTTGAATGACTTCTACCTGTTTATCTGTGTTCTGTATTTTTTATGGGAGTTATTTATATCCTTTTTAAAGTACTCCATCATTATGATGAGATGTGGTTTTAAACCAGAATCTTGTTTTTCAGGTTTGTTGGTATTTCCAAGGCTTGCTCTGATAGGAGAACTGGGTTAGGTGGATGCCAAGTAGTCTTAGTTTCTTTTGCTTATATTCATGTGCCTCTTATCATTTGGTTATTTCTGATGTTAGCTGGTTGTGCTGTCTTGCTGTGAGCCTATGAACTTAGGTGTGACAGCACTCCTGGGAGACAATCTGTTACCAGTGGGCAAGATTGAGTTGTGGAGACCTGTGGCATAGTGTTAGCTTCTAGCATTGTTAGACATTTAATGTCTGCTTTTCTTTTGCTGGCATTATAGATCTGTTTAAATTGTTTCTTTGGTCATGATTTAGATTTGGTAGAAAGTATGTATTAAGAAAATTATTCACTTCTTCTATATATTTCAGTTTCGAGGAACACAGGTTTTTTAAAGTGTCCAAATTAACAAAATTTAATGTGAAAAGGGGACATAAAAAAAGGAAACAGGAAATTCAGAAAATTATAAGAACATAAATTATAAATAACATAGATCTTTCTGAAATTGGTTTTTATTATATAATACTGGCTTTCTGGCGCTCTCTGTGCACACCACAGTGTCTTTAAACTTGGAAAAATTTTCCATCTTCACCCTCATATACTGGGATTAAAATCATTCACTACCATACTCAGTCTTCTTTGGATTCTTTAACTATCATCCTTGCTGTCTCTTCTTGAAGACTGAGTGCCATGTTTTTATTAAGGAAGGGTTCTTAAAGGTCCTTGAAAGGATTCCAACTTTATGGTATTCAAGGTGTTTGTAATTCCCTCTCCTTAAACGCAACCAAATATAGTAACTTGCTTCTGCAAAAAAAAAAAAAATTACTATGTATCTACAAATGTACAAAAATTATCATTTCTATTGTATTTTATCTTAATAACTCTCTCTCTCTCTCTCTCTCTCTCTACTCTACTGGTGAACTGAATGCTTGTGTGACACATTGTGAGGTCATTTGTTATATCCAGGAGATAAGAAATCAAGTGTATCCTTGTTGGAAGCAGTCTCATGTTAGATCTAAGCAACCCTACATAAACCTGCAGCTCTGCTTGAATTTAAAAAATAGATATAAATCTTGTCGTTAGGTCATTTAACACTGGTGATCAGGTCACTTAGCAGCCCTCCCTGTATTGTTTCTCCTGCCAACTGGTTTACCCAGTCAACATCCTGTTCATTGAGCCAAGCTCATTCCTTCGTCATTACCTAACCCCACCCCACATCCTGCTTCTACCAGTATAACTTCTGCCTGAGAATTGTCAGACCTTGAACAGACCTTCTGTATTGCTGTCCGTTCTTTGCGTCTCTCCTCCCCCATTTTCTCCTAGGGGGTCCCCAGCCTCTGTTGGCTACCCTGCGGGATGGGGCAACTGGCACCCAAACAGGTACTTTCGAAGAGGTCACAGAGGTGAGAACGCCACTCACCAGTGGAGGATAGGCCTATCTGCTCATCACAGAAGCACCAGAGAGTAGCTTTGGCTCATTATGATGCCATGGTATGCCCTCCATGAGGCAGTCCAGGAGATTGTAGCACGATTCAGATCTTAAGGTAAGTGATGGGACAAGCATTCTCTAAGCAGTCACTTTTTGTGTTTGCGTTCAAGGAGTCTCTGAAGATGCGAGGAACTAGGGTTAGGAAAAAGGATCTAAAGAAATATTTGGACTTTGTGGGAGATATTTTCCCATGGTTCCCCCAGGAAGGAACATTTGATGAGAAGCGGTGGCACAGAGTTGGTGATTGTTTCAAAGAATATTATGAGACCTGAGAAAATTCTGGTCACTACCTTCAGTTAATGATCTCTTATTAATGATATCCTTAGGAACACCACTGAGTGGCCGGACCTTCAACACTTGGTCACAGAAGGGGAGCGTTCATTAAGAGAATGTTAGACGAGGTAGCCTGCCTCCTCCCACCCCCTCATCCACTGACCCTATTTCGGGAGAGGAGTCAGTCTCTGACATTAAGTTACCTTCCTCATTGGTCATCATTGACAAGGAGAGAACCTCTAATCCTATCCCCGCTAGACCTATCCCCACTAAAAAGATTGTACCCAATATCCCACAATACAAATCCCAAATGTGCCTTTATCTTCCTTCAAAATATAGGCAATGATGGTATTCTTCCCCCCCTGATGATGAGGCAAAATTAGAGGAAGAAGCCACACATTTTGAGTCAGATCATTATCATGACCTGCCTAAAACAGCCACAATAGCTCTGGCCATAGCCAGAGCTGGTAGCTCCTGCCCCTCTTCCCCCTTCCACTGTACGGCACCCTAGGTGCAGTTCTTGATTCACCCCCTGTCTCTGATGCCTGTCGCCAGCTGACCAACGATGTGGCGTTGCTGGGACACATGGTTGAGACTAGAAAAGAACAAGTACAATTACTTAGAGCCCTTCAAGAATTAGAGGCAGAATTGACCAATCTGACACCTTCACCTCATCCTTGGCTTAAAGCCTCAGGCCAGGGTTAAAAAATCAAGACAAAAAACGTAAAATTCTAGCTTTTCCTCTCTCCCTATAGAGTGGGGCTAAGGTCCCTAGAGACCCCTCCACCCCAGTACCCTGGAAGAAGAGGACTTGGTGACTGATGATGAGGAAGAGACGTTGATTAGCCTCACCCCAACTCACAGGGAGCGGAGGATGACTCCACAGCCCTTGTGGCGATGAGCTCTGTGTCTCGCGCTGGTAATGCACCTAACTCACCATGCTATCACTATTAGCCCCTAGATTTTAAAATTTTAGAAAAGCTCAAAACAGCGGTATCAAATTATTGCCCTGTAGTCCCTTTCACATTGTCAGTCCTAGAATCCTCTACTTAGGGATCGCTCACGCCAAGAGAATTTTCTCAGCTTGCTCGAGTCACACTCTGGGGAGGTGACTTTGTCTTTGTGTTCTGGAAGTCAGAGATAGCTGAGGCAGCAAAAGAAATCAAATCTAAAAACCATACATGTCTCAATACCAGGTCATGGACAGCAAAAACGATTCTGGGCGAGCTTCCCTTTAATACTTTAGAGGCTCAGATGCTCTTCTCTCCTGGTCTCTTGGCTCAAGTCGGCCAGGTGTGTCTGGCACCCTGGAAGAAACTACCCCCTAAAACTGACTTTCTTCTGCTTTCATGAAGGTGCTTCAGGGAGCAGATGGGCCATACAATTCTTTTTTCAGCCCCTTGACAGAGACAGCTGAGCACTTATTGGGTGTCAAGAACCTGAAAACCCCTTTATTAAACAGCTTTTCAAAATTCCAACCCCATTTGCAAGGATATTCTTAAAAAATACCTTCATGTTACCATAGATACTTACAGTAGGTTCATTCACGTGTCCCCCATCTTTGGAGAAGCATTGGGTGATGTGATCACACAAACCTTACAGTGTATAGCTACCATGGGGGAGCCACAGGTTATCAAAACTGACAATGGCCCTGTCTACACGGGAGTTAAATTTCAACAGTTTTGTTCCCAGTTTGACATCAAACATGTCATAGGCATCTCATATAATCCTCAGGCCAGGGCATAGTAGAATGAGCCCATCAGACCTTGAAGAACATGCTTCAACATTTAACAACAGTCACAGAAGCCTATTCCCCTCTAACACTTCAAAATAGGCTCAATCATGCCCTTTTTATACATAGTTTCCTATCCCTAGATCTTGAGGGCAGGTCGGCCGCTGACCATTTGTAGCATCTTAGATCACAAGACTCCCACACATTAGTGCGATAGAAGGATTGATCCCCTATGGGGCAGTGGAAAAGACCAGACTCTGTCCTCATCTGGGGATGAGGATCTGCCTATGTTTATGACAAAGAAAAGGCTGGCCCGAGATGGTTGACAGAAAACTTATAAGGACTATTAACTCACCTATGTCCAGAATGGAGCCTCCGTCTCCTCCTGAGACTCATCTCTTTTATCTTCCAGATGCTGCTCCAGAAAAGGATCCTTACAATCCTGCTGTTGACGAATGTGACCTCCATCATTTACTAACCCCAGCCCAAATGGCCTAGTAATAGACATATACCTTGGAACCGTACCTGAATACAGAAAGGCATGGTGTGGTGTGATCAATATCCCAAACCTCCACTGCCATTTGGTGGCCTAGTTCACTCCACCCAGACCTCTATAAACTAGCCATTGGGGCTGGAGCCCCTTGGAGCCTTGAACATCACCTTGAGCTACAAGTTGCCCCAGAGGATAACATGCCCAACCCCAGAGAAATCAGGCCCAAAATTTGTTCATTTTACTGCGATAATGTAATAAGACGCAACCTGCTTCAGGCCACTGACTTTTATATATGCCCTGGATACCACAGGGGTCACGCTTTCCTCAATAAATGTGGTGATGAGTCAGATCACTATTGTGCCACTTGGGGATGCGAGACCACTGGGACAACTTATTGGGAACCATCCTCCTCTTGGAATTACATCACAGTGTCTTGGAATTTCTCCTGCAGCTCTAACTATATCCACCACAACCCCCTCTGTAGGAGCATTGAACCTTCCACCTTGAGCTGGTGTCTTCCCCTAAATATTAGATTCACAGACCATGCAAAGGACAAAGACTGGATACAAGGCTTTTCCCGGGGCCTCCGTCTATTTAAGTCAGGGACAGACACAGGTCTCACTTTTACCATAAAACGTCTCAAGGAACCTGTCCATGCTTCCAGGCAAATATGAATTGGACCTAATCCCATCTTAGTTCCTCCACCCCAACCTCCTAAAAAATCGCTATCCCCTACTAACCATGTTCCCACACTGCTATCCCCCTCTTTCACTGTGGCCAATTTACCTCCCCCTGTTCAAACAAAGAACCTCATCATTATCCTAATGAATCAAACCTTTCTTATGCTTAATGCTACCTCCCCCTACCTTATGGACGATTGCTAGCTATGTTATCACTCTCAGCCACCTTTTTATGAGGGGATCCCTATTCCTGGTACATTTTTTATGACCAATGACTCTCGACATTGCCACTAGCAACCTGGAGAGTGGAATGGTTTGTCCCTCTCCCAGGTCTCTGGATTGGGCCTTTGTGTCATCTTATAACTCCCCCTTCACAGTATGCCCACCTTTGCAATCTCACCCTTGCCCCTGATAAAAAAAGCCAAGACCTGCTGCCCCCTAATGATGCCTACTAGATTTGCCTTGATAGCCTTACTCCCTGCCTTTCAACTGAGGCTTTCTCCCCCAAAAGTTCTGACTTTTTCAGTCTTGCACAATTAGTCTCTTGGCTAATCCACTACCATTCAGATGAATTTTTTTTATCTTTTTCAGTCTTCTGACCACCGCCCCCCCCCTGCTTTGATCAGTCAAGGATGAGAACCCATTTCTGCCATAACCATATCAGAGCTTCTTGGCCTTGGTGCTGTAGGAGCAGGAACAGGTATCTCTTTGCTTGTTCTCTCTAAATCCAGGTATCAATATCTCAGGGCTACCATTAATGCTGATGTTCAAAGACTCCAGGAAGGGGTCGACGATCTTTCCAACTCCCTCTCTTCCCTCGCAGAAGTGGTTTTTCAGAATTGCAGAGGACTCTATCTGTTCTTTTTACAACAGGGAAGACTCTGTGGGGCAGTCAAAGCAGAGTGCTGCTTCTACGTAGAAAAGACAGGTATGGTGAAGAAGAGTATGAAAAAGGTTAGAAAGGCTTAGAAAAGGGCAGAGGCAGAGAGAGAGAGAGAGAGAGAGAGAGAGAGATGGTATCAGAATTGGTTTTCGACCTCCCCATGGATTTCCACTTTATTACCCTCCATTCCATTTTAGGGCTACTAGTAGAGCTACTTTTACTTATTTCTTTTGGCCCTTGGACTCTTAGTAGACTTAACTAGCCTGGTAAAGGAGCAAATAAATGATTTAGCAGCTGAACTCATACAGATTCATTATCATAGATTGGCTATGGAGGATCAAGAAGCTAAGGATAAAGCCACCAACCCATCTCGAGTGTTCTCCAATCCCATCTCTACCCAACCTAAGAAAGGGCATTTCTGCCCCTACACCAGATAAAGGGAGGCTGCCCAGACCCTCCGCCTTCTTGGTGGTAGAGCTTCTTGCTTAGGGTTAGGAGGCAATGCACTGCAAGGGGATGCTTTTGTCATAAATACAAAAGGGACAAGCTTCAATGCATAAGGGTTGATGTCAAAAAGGACTTTCCCCTCTACAGGAAAAAGACATCTGAATGAGTATGAAGCTTAGTCCTCACTGGATTGGCATAATTATAAGGTCCCCTCTAGCTACTGGATGTCAGCCCTCTATCCCCGCCCTAGCAAAGATTGTTACCACCACAGCCCTTCTAAGTAAAGAAAAAGAGGGAGATATTAGGAGAACTCTCATGTTAGATCTAAGCAACCATACTTAAGCCTGCTGCTCTGCTTGAATTTAAAAGATAGATATAAATCTTGTTGTTAGGTCAGTTAGCGCTGGAGATCAGGTCACTTAACAACCTTCCCTGTACTATTTGTCCTGCCTACCAATTTTCCCAGCCAACATCCTGTTCATTGAGCCAAGCTCATTCCTTTCTGGCTACCTAACCCCACCCTACATCCTGCTTCTACAAGTATAACTTCTGCATGAGAAAAATTAAAAATTGTCAGCTTAGTCAGACTTCCTGTCTTGCTGTCCATTCTTTGTGCCTCTTGTTCCCAATTCTCTCCTAGGTTGACTGCCCTGTGGGATGAGACATATCCTCAGCAAACCACCACATAGAAATGTGCACAGATCTCATTTTGTAGAGTGCTTGTTGACTATGCATGAAATCCTGGATTTCTCACATAGTTGTAAATAGTGATGCTTGCCTATAAGCCAGGCATTCAATAAATTTGAGGGGGAACTATGAGAAGTTCAAAGTCAAGCCTGGGATGAATGAGAAACAAGTGCAAAAAACAAAGACCAAACAATGCAAGAAAGATGCGTTCATGGACTTGATTGGGCTAAGAAGGAAGATATCAAGAATAAGGTTGAAGGTCCAGAAGGGGACATAAGGTTTGAAAATGTTCTTTATCTACTTTATATCATTGTGGATGTGGCCTGATGTTATAAGACTATTATTTTTCTTTATGGAACTTCTTACTAGTTGATTTGGATCAAAGAATATGAACTGATGAGAAATGTAATGCCCCAAAGGTTATGTTTTTGGGATATTATTTTGTGAGCAAAATGAATGCAGGCCAAGCAAACAAGAGCAATCTAAAGGAAAGAGTTTTTGAATTGACTTCATGTTCGTGATACCTAAAAAAAAAAATGTTGTGAGAAGTACATTTCTAGTAGTGATTAGCTGTGACATTTTATTGTCATTCAATGGTGTGTCATACTTTTGACAAATCTTGTTGCATGGCTCTGCCTTTGAATCACCTTAGCTAATCAGTTTGGTTTTCCAGTGTAATTGCAACTAGTATATATCAAATATGAGAAACTTTATCATCTCTCATGAGCGAGGATTATGGGATTCTTGAAGGTAAATTTTTAATATACAATTGACCTTAAAATAATTCAGGAGGTAGATATTAACCCAGAACCAAACTGTAGTAATGTGTGCAACTTTCATTTACACCTTCTTTTCCTACTTTCCATGTGCAAATTAATTAGCTCAGAGACTTGAACTTGGTCAGAAGTTCCAGGTACTTAAAAGAATGTCATTATACTGTAGAATACTCATATTTTGATTAAGGGGATAAACAATGTAGACACAATACTCGACCTGGGAAGTTTATCTTAATTTATTTCAGAGTATTTGATCCAAAATTCTAGAAATGTTCATAGCTCAGTATTTTCTGAAGTGGATTCTAGATTTCACTCATGAAAACATTACAACGGGCATTTTTTATTTTCATGTCTGATGAGGGACAAATCTACAGAATTCTTGCAAGAAAATGAATCTTATATGATTCATACGGTGGCATTGACATTTTTGAAGATGAGTTTTGCTCCCATGGTGTTCATCATAGTGTTTGCTTACTGTGCATCTTCCTGGAAGCTTCCATTCATAATATTTAACGTAAACAGAATGCTACACTTCTCAAAGCAGAAGAAAATATTTTCTAGAAAGAGTTTCACTGGGTTTAAGAAGTGCCCAGTATTAAAATGTATTTCCTTTCAAGTTTATATTCAAAATTCTATCCCCAGAACCTTAGGCAGGGAAAATTAATTCTGAAGGTTTTTATGTGATTTTCATATGTACACTGTGACAACATGCAGAATTCTATCTATCTATCTATCTATCTATCTATCTATCTATCTATCTATCTATCTATCTTTATCTGTCTCTGTCTCTCTTTCTCTCACCACACACACACACACACACACACACACACACACACACATCCATACATAATTGTGCAGACAAACACAATATAATAAATAGAAAATAAAGTAAATGTGAACAGAAAGGTGAAATAGTGTAGCTGAATTATATTGTAACTTCTGTTCTATTCTATTAGACACAACAATGCAGTATACTGTAAAATTTATAATTGTAAGATTTATGTTTAGCCACCATCACTCTTAAAATTTTGACAATTCCAATTGGCTTAATGCTGTCAAAGAGACAAGCACAGTGTGAAAACCAAGCAAGAAGAATGGTCATTCTTACTATAACAGTTGGTTATTGGTAATTTTGAGTTTTTTCTGTGAATGCTACTTTCACATATACTGTAACTTTGGCTTAAACATTTTTTGAAAGGAAAAGGAGAAAAATTCAAGATTGCTACAAAACATTTAAATATTATATGAGTAACCTTCTGGATTACGTATATGAGTAAGGTAATTGAAAAATATTTTTTAGTCTTTGAAAGTTTCATGTTTACATAGTATATATTATTTTATCCATCTACCACTATATACCTTTAACTCTCTCTAAATTCCCCTACTCCATCTTTTTTGCAAAATAGGTACTTTTTTTTGTATTTTTTCATTTTTTAAATCTTTTTTTACTAGATATATTTCTTTACTTACTTTTCAAATGTTATTCCCTTTCCTGGTTTCCTCTCCATAAGCCCACATCCCCCCTTTCCCCCATCAAGGGTATTCCCCATTCATCCCTTTACTGTTCCCCCATATTCCCCTGCTGGGGTCCAATCTTAGGGACAAAGGTTCCCCTTCCACTGGTGCCCCAACAAGGCTATTCTCTGCTACATGTAAGATTGGAGCCTAGGTCAGTCCATGTATAGTCTTTTGGTAGTGGTTTAGTCCCTGGAAGATCAGGTTGGTTGGCATTGTTGTTCTTATGGGGTTGCAAGCTCCTTCAACTCTTTCAATCCTTCCTCTAACTCCCTGCAAGGGAATTATTCTCAGTTCATTGATTTTCTGCTAGCATTGACCTCTGAATTGGACATGTTCTGGAGGTGTCTCTCAGGAGAGATCAATATCTGGTTCCTTTCAGCAAGCATTTTTTATCTTCAGCAATCTTATCTAGCTTTGGTGGCTGTATATATATGGGCCACATGTGGGATAGGCTCTGAATGGCTGTTCCTTCAGTCACTGCTCAAAACTTTGCTTCCATATCTCCTCCTGTGGATATTTTTTCCCCTTTTTAAGAAAGATTGGGAGCATCTGCATTTTGGTCATCCTTTTTTCTGGAGTTTCCTGTGGTCTGTGGATTGCATCTTAGGTAGTTAAAATAGGTATACTTTATTATCATTCAGTTCATTGTATATGCACTTGCTTATGAAGGTAGATTTACATTTTCCTATGGATACCTTACTGATTTATACTTCAAGTTCTCAACATTTTGCTAGGTATCAGGAAAATACTTTGTAAAATATTCTAATTCTATTTTATTTTGTAAAGTCAAATACTAGGTAATGTCATTATAAATTAAGATAGAAAACAGTCCTGAACCTTTTTCTACTGTTTATACATTTGTTTTTAAAAAATGACAAAAAAATTTAGGGCTTAAGCTAATAACTTAAAGTTTGCACATTTTTCATCACATTTTTAAAGTAAAGGGAGCCTAGAAATATTCAAATTAGAAGCAGGGGGAAAAACAAACAACAAAACAAAGCGAACAAGTCCCCCACCCCTCACATTCACAAAAACTGTTATCCTTGATCCTGGAGAAAGTCTTAATCTGCTCATTTCTCGAGCTTTCTTCAGATTGGTAATGTGTCAACTTAATTAAGTCTTTGGGTAATTACCAGATATCATAACTGTCTTCTTTTTTTCTTCATGAAACTATATTATTCTCATAATGTTTTTAAATATGCCCAGGAATATAAATCTTATTCCTGTTTAGACTACATGAGATATTTAATTAAAGTTTAAGGGATTTTTAAAATTGAATTTTATTTACTTTTCAAATGTTACCCCCTTTCCAGATTTCCTGTCCATAAATTCTCTATGCAATACAACTTCCCCATTCTTCTATTGAGGGTGTGTTTGCACCAAACCTCACACACCTTCACACCTTCTGGCCCTGACATTCTCTTACACTGGGAGGTTCAGTGTTGGCAGGACCAAAGGCTTTTCCTCCCATTGGTGCTCAACAAGGCCATCCTCTGCTACATATGTAGGTGGAGCCATGGGTCTGTCCATGTGTACTCTTTGGATGGTATTATAGTCCCTGGGTATTGTTGTTCTTATGAGGTTGAAAACACCTTCAGCTCCTTCAATCCTTTATCTAAAACCTCCAATGGGGACCCCATTCTCAGTTCAGTGGTTGGCTGCCAGCATTCACCTCTATATTTACCATGCTCTGGCAAAGCCTCTCAGGAAACAGCTATATCAGGATCCTGTCAGCATGCAATTCTTAGCATCAGCAATATTGTCTGGGTTTGGTGGCTGTTATGTATATGGGCTGGATCCTCAGGTGTCAGCCTCTGCTCCAAACATTTTCTCCCTATTTCCTTCTATGAATATTTGTGTTCCCCTTTCTAAGAAGTACTGAAATATCCACACTTTGGTCATCCTTCTTCTTGAGCTTCATGTGGTCTGTAGATTATATCTTGAGTAATCCAAGGTTTTGAGCTAATATCCACTTATCAGTGAGTGCACACCATATGTGCTTTTTCTGATTGGGTTATCACATTCATTATGATACTTTCTAGTTCCATCCATTTGTCTATGAATTTCATGAAGTCATTGTTTTTAATAGCTGAGTAGTATATCTTTGTGTAAGTGTACCGCATTTTCTGTATCCATTTCTTACCAGTTTCTGGCTATTATAAATAAGACTGCTATGAACATAGTGGAGCATGTGTCCTTGTTATACATTGGAGCATCTTTTGGGTATATGCCTACGAGTGGTGTATAGCTGGGTCCCCAGGTAGTGATATGTCCAGTTTTCTGAGGAACCTCCAGACTAATTTCCAGAGTGGTGGTACCAGTTTTCAATACAACCAACAATGGAGTAGTATTCTGTGTTCTCCACATTCTAACCAACATCTGTTGTCACCTGAGGTTTTTATCTTAGTCATTCTGACTGCTGTGAAGTAGAATCTTAGTGTTGTTTTGATTTGTATTTCTCTGATGACTAAGGATGCTGAACATTTCTTTAGGCGCTTCCCAGCCATTCAATATTATTCAGTTGAGAATTCTTTCTTGAGCTCTGAAATACACTTTTAATAGTGTTTTTTGATTATATGGTGTCTAACTCCTTGAGTTATTTGTATATATTGAATATTAGCCCCCTATTGGATGTAGATTTGGTAAAGACATTTTTCCAATCTGTTGGTTGCCATTTGGTCCTAATGACACTCTCCTTTGCCTTACAGAAGCTTTGCAATTTTATGAGGTCCCACTTGTCCATTCTTGATCTGAGAGCCTAAGTCATTGGTGTTCTGTTCAGGAAATTTTCCCCAGTGCCCATGTGTTCCATGTTCTTCTCCACTTTTTCTTCTATTAGTTTCAGTGTATCTGGTTTATGTGGAGGGCTTTGATCCACTTGGACTTGAGATTTGTAAAGAGTGATAAGAATGAATTCTTCTACATTTTGACCTCCAGTTGAACCAGCACCATTTGTTCAAAATGTCTTTTTTCCACTGGATGGTTTTAGCTCCTTTTTCAAAGATCAAGTGACCACAGGTGTGCAGGATCATTTCTGGTTCTTCAATTTTATTTCACTGATCCATCTGCCTGTCTCTGTACCAATACCACAACATTTGTTCACTATTCCTGTGGGATACTGCTTGAGGTCAGGGATGGTGATTCTCCCAGAAATTATTTTACTGTTGAGGATAATTTTGTTTATCCTGTTCTTTTTCTTATTTGCAAATTACTTTTCCTAACTCTGAAGAATTGAGTTGGAATTTTGATGAGAATTGCATTGAGTATATAGATGGATTTGGCAACATGACCATTTTTACTATATTAATCTTACCAATCCATGAGCATGGGAGGTCTTTCATCTTTTGAGATCTTCAATATTTTTCTTAGAGACTTGAAGTTCTTGTCATACAGATCTTTAATTGCTAGGTTAGAGTCACACCAAGCTATTTTATATCATTTGTGGCTGTTATAAAGGGTTTCGTTTCTCTAATTTCTTTCTTAACCTGTTTGTCCTTTGAGTGGAGGAAGGCTATTGATTTGTTTGAGTTAATTTTATATCCAGTCACTCTGTTCAAGTTGTTTATAAAGTTTAGGAGTTCTCTGGTGGAATTTTTCGGTTTACTTAAATATACTATCATATCATCTGCAAATAGTGATATTTTGACTTTTTCCTTTCCAATTTGTATCCCTTTGACCTATTTTTATTGTCTGATTGCTCTGCCTAGGACTTCAAGTAATATCTTGAGTACATAGTGAGAGAGTGGGCAGTCTTATCTAGTTCCTGATTTTAGTGAGATTTTTTTCAAGTTTTTCTCTATTTAGTTTGGTGTTGGCTAGTAATTTGCTGCATAACTAGGTTTAGTTATCAGCCTGAATTCCTGATCTTTCCAAGATTTTTAACATGAAGTGGTGTTGAATTTTGTGAAATGCTTTCTCAGTATCTAATGAGATGTTCATGTGTATTTTTTTCTTTGAGTTTGTTTGTATAGTGGATTATGTTGATTGGTTTCTGTATTTTGAACCATCCCTACATCCCTGGGATGAAGCCTACTTGGTCATGATGAATGATCATTTAGATGTGTACTTGGATTCGGTTTGCAAGAATTTTATTGAATATTTTTTGCATTGATATTCATAAGAGAATTTGGTATGACGTTCTCTTTCTTTGTTAGATCTTTGTGTGGTTTAGGGATAAGTGTTGTTGTGTGTTCTTAGAAGTAATTCAGAAGTGTTCCTTTTGTTTCTATATTTTGGAATATTTTGAACAGTATTGGTATTATGTCTGTTATAAAGTTCTGGACTACACCTATCTGGTTTGGGGCTTTTTTTTATTTGATTGGGAGACTTTTAGTGACTTAGTGACTGCTTTCCTTTCTTTAGGAGTTATGGGACATTTTAGATTTTTTTTTGACCATGATTTAACTTTGATACCTCGAATCTGTCTAGAAAATTGTTCATTTCATCCAGATTTTTTCAGTTTTGTTAAGTTTTAAGAGATTTTTATTAATTGAAAATATAAATAGAATTAACATGAACATATTAAAATGAACACTGAAATTAGAAAAAGAGAATGGATACCAATTTACTGGATTGTCAGTTCTTTAAATAAATTTATTTATATTTCTCATGTTTATCTGTTTTAAAGGGACTTATTCAAAGTTCAGATATACTATATTCTCAAAAACCAGATACAGCACATTACATTAAAAGCCTCATCACTTCCCTTATGTGTGTAATTTGCATTTTAATTAAGTGGTTTGAGTATGACACTCACATAGTACATAAGGTAGTGTGTAAAGTATAATTACTTTCATAAAGTCCTTTCTTTCAGTCACATACATATGTTGAGCATGTGGTGCCTGTATATGATCATACAACTGGATCCTTTCTGAGCCCTAGCAAGAAACAAAATAAAATTTAAACCTTTAGTAGCCTTGTGTGTTCCAATTCATAATACAATGTCTACAACACTGTCTTCATTTTCACAGCTCTGTATCACAAGCAATCTGCAGTTATGTATCTCAGTAAAACTTTCTTCAAATATACATCAGATTGGGTGTTGCACATGCTAAAAAATGGAAATTCATTTCACAAGTCATCTCATCAGGCTAAAACATCATAGGCAGCTAGATGACTCAGTAGGTAAGGTTGCTTATCACACAGCCACCAACACTGAATTCAGCGCCCCCAACTCACATGGTAGAATGTGAGAACAGACTTTGCATGTGAACCCTGAGAACACTACATAAATTAACAAACTGCTGTATAAATAAACAAATAAATAAGTAAATACATAATAAATACAATGTCTTTAATCACTAAAATATAATGTTATTAGCCAAAAGCCCCAAATAATCTGGATTTAATAAACTACTACATTGGGAGATTAGACCTTGGGGAGATACCGTGTACTAAAACAGAATTGAGATCTCTCAGACACAGAGCCACCATCCACAAGGCATATACTAGCTGGTCTGAGGCTCCCAACAAAGAGGAGTACTGCCTGGTTTGGCCTCAGTGAGAGAAGAATAATCTGGCCCTGGAAAGACTTGGGGTCCCAGGGAGGGGGTGTGTGTGGATATGGGGGTATGGGAACATGTTCTTGGAGATCGAAAAGAAGGAATCAGATAGGGAACTGCTAGAGGGCAGAACAGTAGGGGTATAGTAACTGGAAAGAAAGAAAATATTAAAGATAATTTTTAAAAAAATTTAAAAAAGGAACGACTGCTAAAATGGAAGAACAAGAAATTCAAATTTGGGGAAATGGGTTTTGAATACAAAAGAAGAAATATTCAAAACCAAAATCAGCCTTAGTTGTTAAGAAAGGACTGGGGAGAATATTTCAGCTGGAAATCCACTGTAATTGACAGATGCAAGAGTTAAATGAATCAGGGACAATAACAGGTTAAAGTGGAGGAAAGTAGGGCTGAAATACAGGTTTGAAATATATTTCAAGGAAAATATGCAGAAGAATGGATTCAGAAAATGTGGTTCATTTACACAATGGAATACTGTTTAGCTATTAAGAATGAGGACATCATAAGTTTTGTAAGCAAATGGATAGAACAAGAATATATCATATTTTGTGTGGTATCTCAGACCCAAAGGGACATGCATGGTATATATTCACTAATAAGTAGATATTAACCAAAAAAGTAAGCACACCAAGGATACAATCCACAGATTTCAAGAAGGTTGACACACCAAACAGACATTGGATGAGATACCTAAGAGTCGGGGGGGGGAGACAGAGCATTGATGGAAGAATGTGGTTGCCATCCCATAGTCAGGAATCTCTGGCCCGAGGTTATTTCTATTTGGAAGAACTGCAGGGATAAAAATGAAGAGGAGACTGGTAGAAAGGAGGTCCAGTGACTGGCCCAAATATTGACCTATCTCAGGGGTCAGCCCTAGGGCTTGATACTATTACTGATGCTGTTGTGTGCTTAAAGATAGGAGCCTAATATGGCTGCCCTCTGAGAGGTGCAACAAGCATCTCACTGAGACCTTGCAGTCAACCAATGGTTTGAAGCTAAGGACCCCTGTAGTTGAATTGGGGAAAGGCTAGAAGAGTTTAAGGAGAAGGACATCCCCATAAGTCTCAATGAACCTGTACCAGACAGATCTCTCAGACACAGAGCCACCATCCACAAGGCATATACTAGCTGGTCTGAGGCTCCCAACAAAGAGGAGTACTGCCTGGTTTGGCCTCAGTGAGAGAAGAATAATCTGGCCCTGGAAAGACTTGGGGTCCCAGGGAGGGGGTGTGTGTGGATATGGGGGTATGGGAACATGTTCTTGGAGATCGCAAAGAAGGAATCAGATAGGGAACTGCTAGAGGGCAGAACAGTAGGGGTATAGTAACTGGAAAGAAAGAAAATATTAAAGATAATTTTTAAAAAAATTTAAAAAAGGAACGACTGCTAAAATGGAAGAACAAGAAATTCAAACATAGAGGCTTGAAAGATGGCTCCGAACTTAAGCACTCATACTATTCTTGAAGATGACTGGAGTTTACTTCCAGTACCATGCTAGATAGCTCACAATCACTAATACCTTGTACTACTGGGGATCTAATGCTCCTGGGCATGAAACACACACACACACACACACACACACACACACACACACACATATATATATATATATATATATACATGTATAACACAAAATATAAACAGTTTTATAATAATATAACAAATGGTAGCTAGAGAAAGAGATAGGTGAAGAGATGAATGGAAGTAAAAATATAATTAAAATTTTTAAAAATCTGCTTTGTCACTGATGTTATAGAGAGACAAGTGTTTCAGAGATATATTTATTTTAATAGTGATATCTAAGTAATATTTCAAAAAGACTTGACTAGCTTAAGTGATCATGAAACAAATAGTTGCAGAATAACTGAGAGAAATGATAGTTTTTATAGTTACATGAGATTTCACTCTCCAACATCTGCAGATATAAACCTGTGAAGGTACAACTTCCTAACTTTGGACGCATATCTATACCTATAATACACCTATACCATCAATTAATATTGTCTATATCAATCATCTGAATCATATATATCTCCTATATCATCTATACCAATCATCTATGAAGACAGTTCATTGAACAAATGGTGCTGAGGAAAGAAGGCTTATACTTGAAGAACAATGAAAGACTATCCATATCTCTTCCTTGGTATAAAACTTCCAAACAGACCCATAATCTTAATGAATTACTAAACTCTATAATTCTTAGAGAAAAACATTGATAAATCACTTCTACATAATCAAATAAGCAAGGGACCTCTGAAAATTATTCTTGAGTTTCCATAATGAAGCAAAACATTGTAAATGAGATTTTTGAAACTCAGTATCTGAGCAACAAACGAAAAATCCAATTAAAAGACAATCCATATAATAGCGCATATATGCTACATATATAACAGAAAGAGTACCAATATCTAGAATACATGGACAACTTAAAGAAATGCCAAGAAACCAAAACAGTTATTCAATAAATAATGAGTTAATGAAAAGAAGAAATATATTTCAGTCAATGAAATTTCAATGTCAAATAAACATATAAAACAAAACCATGAGCCATCACAAGACAGTACAAATTATGAGTATTTACATAAGAATATTTGTATGAAACCCATAAAATATTTAAAAAATATATAAATAAAATATATGAAATTAATAATAATTAATATTAAAATTTTTATGTCTCTACCCTCCGAGATAGTTTATTAGTAACATGACAGACATAACAAATGAAATAGAATTCAGAAATCCAAAATATCTCTAACATAGATAAATTATTTTCTACATAGGCACCAAGAAGTTTCCCTGGGAAATATAGACCTTTTTAAGTAAATAGGGCAGGGAAAATTGGATAATCACAGGCAAAAGCAACTCTTGCATGATATTAAAAATTCAATAAGCTAGATCAAAGCCCAAAATATAAGAGGTAAGATTATAAAACTCTTTAAAATGGGGAAACATCTTTACAGCTTGTGATTTGGTAGATATTTACTAGATATCATGTGAAATAGAAGGGAAAATAAATGTCAAGTAATGACAATTGAAATTTTTGTGCATTAAAGAACTGTTATAAGGTAAACATCAGCCCTCAGAAAGAGAAAATTTGCAGACAGTACCTCATGATATATTCACCATAATATTCACATTAATATTCACAATATATCTAGAAATTCTCCACCTAAAATGATCAAAATGTACAAGCAACTTGTCATAAACGATGACAAAAGAACAAGTTGTGATCATCCCTGTGATGCTAGCACATGAGAAGATGAAGCAAGACATTCATGTGCTTAAGTTTAACCTTCATACATTGTGAGTGGTAGACCAGTCTGAAGGACACTGTGATTTTTTTTTGTTTACAATATTTTTCACACTCACAATAAAAATTGAGCATATTACTAGGCTAAACATTTCTCTAATGATAATATATCACATCTAATAGTAAAGAGATGCACATTATGAAAATGGAATCATAATCTCCATGATATACCACTGCACACTCAGTTGAACAGCAATCATAAAAGCGAAAAGAAGAAAAATGTTGCTTTCACCAAAAGCCCATGGAGAATTGAGGATGAAAATAAAGATAATTAAGAGCCAGAGGATCAGGGAATTTGCTGTTAGATTGCATCTTGTAGCAGCACAATAATCTATATACATAAAGTATCACTAACATGACTTCCTTATTACGAGCTGAATCCATACAAAATTAACATGGTAAAATGTGTGAAGAAGCACATGATGTCTCAACTCTACACAAAGTTTTCAGAATAGTAAGAAAATGCTCAGTAGATGGAAAAGTCCTTCTTTGGAAAGAGCAAACCAATTGGTTATCTGATACCAAATGGTCTGGTTACACATACCAAAGAAAACTACTATCTTAAGTGCTATCTGATTAAGGAAGTTCCCAAAGCATAACACACAACAGAAAAACACAAAATGAAAAACATGGGAACAACCCAGCTGTCTAGCAAAGGATAAATGTGTAACTATAGTGTTTATACTGGCTATGAAATAATATTAGTCAACTTAAAAAATGAAATTCTAAACCACCAACCAAGAATACTCATGGAGGGACCCATGGATTCAGCTGCATGTGTAGCAGAGGATGACATCATCTGGAATCAATGGGAAGAGAGGTCCTTGGTCCTGTGGAGGTTCAATTCCCCAGTGTAGGGGAATGCTAGACAGTGAGGCAGAAATGAGGCTGGGGAGTACCCTCATAGAAGCAGGGGGAAGGGGATAACATTCGATGTGTAAATAAAAAAATAACCAGAGAAATGAAATTCTGGCATTTGCTACATGTGTATCAGCTCTAAAGTTGTTATATTAAAGGAAATAGGACAAAAGAAAGCAAAGATTGAGTGATTCTACTTGTGAGAAGACTAGATGTAGGTTAATTTGAGAAAGTACAAGCATCAATATGGGTATTCGCGACATGGCAGAGAGAAAGAGGATCTATTGTCATTAGTACTTACAGTTTGGGAAGACAGTAGTTCTGGGGAGCTGGGTAATCCTGATGGTGTACACCACCGTAGAGCTGGGTAATTCTGATGTTGTATACCACTGTGGAGCCGGATAATCCTGATGCTGCATAGCCCTATGGACTTGCTAAGTATGATGAAGTTCTAGGCTTGCAAAATGATCAAATACTACATTTTATGAACCATATGTTTTACGAAAATTTTAAAAATGAATTTACATAATCACCACTACGTTCCCTATGCTCCATTGTCAGGTAAAATTCTGATTCAAACTAAATCTAAACCATCGTATTGAATATACATTTCCCTCTAAAGTTTGTGGCATGCCTCCTTACTATTATTAATCCAAGCCATGGCAATAATTATTTATTACTCAGTTTGTCTCATTGTAAAGACACACAGAAAATGAGGTTGTACAGAATTTCTCTGACCTGAGGAGACAAGGTAACACTGGAGCTCTCTCAAGAAAATTCTTACTCTAATGGAACCTGATGAGAAGAAATGTTCTTTTTCTATATGGTGATAAACAGTCCAGTTTTTCTACTAAACTTGTAGAATTTTCCAAAAACAAATGAGAGTAAAATTGATGATTGTATATTTGGAAACCAATATAAATCTCTTCAGTATGTATTTTTTAACGCAATTCTCCATTTTAAGATTCAAACATATAAAATCGTCATTTTTAAATCTAGTTTATTTTTCACTTGACATCCTAATCTCTGTCCCACTCTCAGTCACCCCCTCTCACAACCATTTCCCCATCTTCCTTCCCTTTCTCATCTGAGCAAGTGCCCCCCATAGGTATCCCCACACCCTGGAATTTCAAGTGTCTCTAAGGCTAGGCACTTCCTCTCTCACTAAGGCCAGATGAGGCAGCCCAACTAGAACCAACAAGCAACAGCTTTTGGGAGAGGCCCTGTTCCAGTTTGGGATCCACATGAAAACCAAGCTGGACATCTGCTGCATATGTTTAGGGAGGTCTAGGTCCAGCCCTGAATGGTTTTTGGTTGGTGGTTCAATCTCTGATAACGTCAGGGATCCAGGTTTCTTGACTCTGTTGGTGTTTTTATGGAGTTTCTACCTCCTTTTGGAGCAGTAACCATTCCTTGTATTCCATAAGACTACCCAAACTCCATCCACTGTTTAGCTGTGGGTGTCTGTATCTGTCCAAGCCACCTGCTAGGTGGAGCCTTTCAGAAGACATCATGCTCCTGTCTGCAATCATATCAAAGAATCATTAACAATGTTAGGGCTGGCTTTCAAGCTGCACTCATTATTAGTTGGCCATTTTCTCAGTCTCTGCTCCATCTCCTATGCCTGTGTTTCTTGTAGACAGGAGACATTTTGGGTTGAAAGTTTTGTGGGTGAGTTGGTGTCTCTATCATTCCGCTGGGTTTCCTGCCTGGCCACAGGAAGTGTTCTCTTCAGGTTCCATAATACCAATGTTGTGAGTCACAAATAAGATCATCCTCATTTATTCTTGTGTGTCTCCCTTACCACAAGACTGTCTTCCCTTGAAGATGCCCCTTATCTCCTCATCCCCATCAGTTGCAGATTCCCTCTCATTTTTAAGGCCATATAGCCATCTCTTATGTCCTTCACAACACCTAATACTGAACCTCCCTCCCCTTCCCCCATCTACCCTCCCAGTCCTTTCTATCTGAATCATAACTATTTTACTCCATCTTCTAAGTGAGAATCAAACTTCCTCACTTGGGCCTTCTTTCTTCATTAACTTCTCTAGTTAAGTAGAGTATAGCATATTGCCTGTATTTTATGGCTAATATCCATTTATAAGTATGTATGGATGTCTTTTTGGACTGGGTTACCTCACTCAGGATGATGTTTTCAAGTTCCATACATCTGCCTGAAAAATTCATGATGTTTTGTTTTTAAAAGATGAACAATAATTCATTATATAAGTGTATTACATTTTCTTTAGCCTTCTTCAGATGAATGCTATCTGGGTTGTTTCCAGTTTCTGGCCATTACAAATAAAGCTGCTATGAACATTGTTGAGCAAGTGTCTTTGTGAGATGTTGGAGCATCCTTTTGAGTATATGTGCAAGAGTGGTATAGCTGAGTATTGAGGTAGAACAATTCCCAGTTTTCAGAAAAATAATGTGATTCCAAAATGGTTATTTAAGTTTGAACATTAGCCAGCAATTTAAGAAGTATTTCCCTTGCTCCATATCCTTGCCAGCAAGTGGTATATAGATCTCAGCCATTCTAATGAATATTAACATGGAACCTCCTGAGTTGATTTGATTATGCTTAGTTATCATTTCCCTGATAACTAAGGGCTTCCAACATCCCCCCCTTTACTTTCTTATTTTCTTTTTTTGCATTCCTGATCTCTCTAATATTTTTAACATGAAGAGGTGTTGTACTTTGTCAAATGCTTTTTCTGCATCTAAAGAGATAATCATGTGGTTCTTTTTTCTTTGAGTTTGGTTGTATAGTGCATTGTGTTAATGGATTTTTGAATATTGAACTAACCTTGTGTCCCTGGGATGAAGCCTACTTGATCATGGTTAATGATGTTTCTGATGCATTATTGAATAAGGTTTGTAAGAATTTTACTGAGTTCTTTCACATTAATGTACATAAGCAAAATTGTTCTGAAGTTTTCTTTTTTGATTAGGGCCTTGTCTGCTTTAGGCATCAGAATAATTGTGGCTCCATATAATAAATTAGATAGTGTTCCTTCTGTTTCTATTTTATGGAATAATTTGAGGAATATTGGTGTTAGGTCTTATTTGAAAGTCTGGTAGAATTCTGTACTAAATCCGTCTGGCAATGGATTTTGGATTGGGAGGTTTTTAATGACTTCTATTTTCTTATAGGATATGGGCTTATTTAGATAGTTTACTTGCTCTTGATTTAACTTTGCTATGTGTTATCTCTCTAGAAAACCATCCATTTCATCTAGATTTTCCAATTTTGTTGATTATAGGCTTTTGTAGTAGGATGTGATAATTTTTTTTAAATTTCCTACATTTTTATCTCCCTTTTCATTTGATAACTTGAATACTGCCTTTGGTCCCTTTAGCCAGTTTGGATAGGAGTTTATCTATCTTGTTGATTCTCTCAAAGAACCAACTTTTGGTTTGTTGATTCTTAGTATTTTTTTCTTGTTTCTCTTTAGCTAATTTTGGTCCTGAGTTTGACTATTTTTTCCCATCCTCCCCTCTTGGCTGTGTTCGCTTCTTTATGTTCTAGAGTTCTCAGATGTGCTTTAAGGTGATACTGTAAGATCTCTCCAGTTTCTTTACCAGGGCACTCAGTGCTATGAACTTTCCTCTTTCATTGTGACCCATAAGTTTAGGTATGATCTGTAAATATTTTCATTAAATTTCAGGAAGTCTTTAATTTCTTTCTTTATTGCTTCCCTGACCAACTTATAATTGAGTAGAGAGATGACAAGTTTCCACCTGTTTGGGGATTTCTGTTGTTTTTGATGTTACTGAAGACTAGTCTTAGGCATAGTTATATGATAGTACGCAGGGCATTATTTCAATCTTCTTGTATTGGATGAGCCTTGTTTGTGATGAATTATATGATTGGTGAGATGTTGAAAAGTAAGGGATTCTTTTGTTTTATGGTGAAATGTTCTGTAGATATCTGTTAAATCCAGTTGGTTCAGAGCCTCTATTAGTTTCACTATTTCTCTGTTTAATTTCTGTTTCATTGACTTGTCCATTAGTGAAAGTGGGGTGTTCAAGTCTCTCACTATTATTGTGTAGGATTCAATGTGTGTTTTGAAGTTTAGTAAAGTGAATGTGCGTACCCTTGCATTTGGGGCATAGATGTTCAGAATTGAGACTTTCTTTTGGTGGATTTTCCCTTTTATTAATATGGAGTATGAAGTATCCTTCCACATCATTCTTGAAAACTTTTGGTTGAAAGTCTATTTTATTGGATATTAGAATGGCAATTCCAACTTGTTTCTTAGGACAAGTTGCTTGTCAGATCATTTTCCATCCTCTAACTCGGAGATAGTGGCTGTCTGTTATTGAGATGTATATGATATATCTTGTTTGTGTATCTAATCTGTTAGCTTATGTCTTTTTATAGGTGAGTTGAGTCTATTAATATTGAAAGATATTAAAGACAGATGACTGTTCCTATTATGTTGTTTTTGAAGTTAGTTTTATATTTATGAAGTTCTCTCCTTTTGATTTTTTGTGAGACGCTTAATATCTTGTCTTTTCTCTGATGGAGTTACAGTCCTTGTGTTGGTGTTTTCCTTCTTGGATTATCTGTAGGGATGGATTGGTAGGTAGATACTGTTTAAACTTGGGTTTGTCATAGAATACTTTGGTTTCTCTGACTATGTTGATAGAGAGTTTTGCTGTGTATAGTAGCTTGGGCTAGCATTTGTGTTCTCTTAGAATCTGCATGACTCTTCAGGCTTTTTAGTGTCTTTGTTGAGAAATCTGGTGTAATTCTGATAAGTATACCTTTATATATTACTTGTTCCTTTTCCCTTGCAGCTTTTAATATTTTTTTTGTTCTGTACATTTAGTGTTTTGATATAACAAGAGAATTTTCTTTTCTGGTTCCCTTTGTTTTGTGTTTTATAGGCTTCTTGTACCTTTATGGCCATCTCTTTCTTTAGACTAGAGAAGTTTTCTTCTGTGATTTTTGTTGAAGATAATGTTTTCAGGTCCTTTGAGCAAAGAATCTTCTTCTCCTCTATTACAATTATTCTTAGATTTGGTCTTCTTATTGTTACCTGAATTTCCTGGATGTTTGGGGTTAGGAGATTTATGCTTCTAATTTTCTTTGACAATTGAATCAATCTCTTTTGCAATATCTTCTATACCTGAAATTCTCTCTTCTATCTTGTATATTTTGTGGTGATACTTATATCTGCAATTTCTGACCTCTTTCCTAGGTTTTCCACTTTTAGTGTTGCCTCTAATTGTGTTTTCTTTATTCTTTCCACTTCCACTTTTATATTTTGGACATCTTTATTCAATTTTTTTTACTGGTTTGCTTGTGTTATTCTGTATTTTTGTAAGGATTTATTTGTTTGCTCTTTAAGGGCTTCTACCTGTTTAGCTATTTTCCTCTATTTCTTTCAGTGAACTATTTATATTCTCCTTAAAGGACTCTATTATCTTCATGAGGTAGGATTTTAGGTCAGCTTCCTTATTTTCAGATGTGTTGGTTTATTCAGGGCTTGCTATAATGGGAAATCTGGGTTTTGATGATGCCCACCTATATTGGCTTCTGTTGTTTATGGTTTTGTGCTTGCCTCTCACCATTTGGTTATCCCTGGAGTTTGCTGATCTGGGTGACACTGCCTGGAGTATATTTCTTTTGTCCCTGGGTTGCTTCAGGTCACCTGGTAGGCCTGTGGCCCTGGCTGTAGCAGACTCCTGTGGAGTCTTCCAATTCAGAGACATTCAGAAGGGCAGAGAAGCTACTGTAGCAGATCTTCTGGCAGGCTTTCAGACTGGTGAGTCTTCAGAAAAGCAGTCAGTCTGTTGTCTGTGTGAGGCTGTTCTCCAGCAGGACCTACAATTCTGCTTTCTGTTTCCCAGTGTACAGCAGAACTTCTGGGATGCTTTCATTCTGTTGAGTCAGTTGCCCTGCATACTGTGGAGACCCTGTGAGGTCTTCAGATTGTGGTATCTTTTGTCCATGTGCCCTATGTACATAGTAACTCCTAGGATGCCCTCAATCTGTGGTGCCATCAGGGAAAAGCTGATGATCAGTTGGTCAGTTGCTCTGATTGCAGTGGATTTCCTGGGATGCCTCAGGCTGTGGTGTCAATTGCCCTCTATTCAGTCTTTATAACATTACCTGTATACACTTTCATTTTTATTTAAGATGATAATTATATCATTTCTCCCACTTTTTACCCCTAAACACTCTCATGTAATAGTCTTCCAAATAATGACCTCTTTTCTTTGACTTTTAAAAAACACAAACAAAATACAACCACACATATATATATATATGCATAAGTATATTCCTAAATAATGCTAATTTTATATATATACATATATATATATATATATTTTTTTCTGAGATGACAACTTTAGTTTGGACAACCAATTGCTATGGTAGAACTTGGGCAGACCAAACCAAACCAAACCAAACCAAAAATGAACAGCTTTGAAAGTTGTTTTCTCCTTATATCTACAGTATTAATTTATTTTCGTTTTTTATTTATTCTTGTCTTATACCCTACCTCCTTATGAAAGCCTCTACCTTTCTAAACCTCCATGCCCTCCACTTGCCTTGCTTCTGCCCTAGTTCCACTGGACCTATCTTTATGATCCAAGAAAGAGCAAATCTCCCAGTGATATCAACTGAATCTGACACAACAAGGTATAATAAGACTGGAGAGAGCCCTCATATCAAGGCTGGATAAGGCAACACAGTAGGCATAAAAGGATTTCACATGCAAGGAAAAGAGTCAGACACCCCCATTCATAGTGTTATAAGTCCCACAAAAACCCCAAGATAAACAACCAAAAGATATATGCAAGGGACCTAGTGCAGAGCTATGCATGCTCCCTGATTGCTGCTTCAGTCTCTGTTTCTAGGAGCTCTATTTAATTGATTATGTGGACTGTGTTCTTCTGTCCTTGAACCCTCTGTTTTTTACTAGCTTTCCTCCAGGCTCTTCAACAGGGTTCCAAATTTCAGCCTAATAGTTAGATACAGGTTTATGCAATGTTCCCATGAGCTAAAAGTGGAAGTCTCTCTAATGAGAATAAGACTAGGCACTAATGTGTGAGTAAAGTAGAATACCATTGGGATTTTTTAAATTGTGTTTGTTTCTACCCTATGTCTCTAACTAATCTCTCTGAGTATCTGACTATCCAAACATTGCTGGGCATTAGCTTCCTTTTGTGGCTTGGGCCTCAAGTTATGTCAGTTATTGGTTGGCCACTCCCACAGGCTCTGAGCCATCATTGACCCAGAAAATCTTACAGGCAGGACAAATGTGGGTGAAGGTTTTGTAGCTGGATTGGTCTCCCAAACAAACTATTGGAAGCCTTGCCTGGTTGCAGAGGATGGCAACTTCAATGACCATATCCTCTGCCAGGAGTCATTGGTGGGGTCAACCTCATAAATTCCAGAAAGTTTCTAAAGCACTAGATTGCCACATTGAACCTAATTGGCCACCACCATTCCATTAGTATTAGCTACCCACGTCCTGTTTCCTCATATTACAATAAACACATGATTCTAGTCTATCCACATAATCTGTTTGTTCCATTTTCTTTTCAAATAGAAATAGCAGCATCCTCCTTGGGGCTCTTCTTTTTATTTAGTCCCTCTAGTTCTGTGGATTATAGTATGGTTATCCTTTACTTTATAGCTAAAATCTACTGGTAAGGGAGTACACACCATGTCTGTCTTTCTGGGTCTGGGTTACATTACACAGGATGATTTTTCTCCAGTTTCATCCATTTGCCTGAAATTTCATGATGTAATTTTTTTCTAAGAGCTGAATAATACTCCATTATGTAAATATACACATTTTCTTAATCATTCTTCTGTTTATCTTCTTTAATTATTCTTCATTTGAAGGACATATGGGTTGTTTCCAGATATTATCTATTCCAGATAAAGCCACTGTGAACATAATTGAGCAAATATTTTGGAGGTAGGATGAAAGATCTTTTGGTTATATCCCAAAGAGATGTATAGCTGAGTCTTGAAGTCACATTCTTTTCCCTACACAACTCTTCCCAGATTGCCACCCATCAATTCATCTTCATATGTTTTCTTTCTCATAAAACAAAATTCAAACTGTTCAAAAATAAAGAATACACACACACACACACACACACACACACACACAAAAGAAGTGATGAAGTGCATTTTGTGTTGGCTAACTATTCTTGATCACATAGCTGCTCAGGAGTATATGTGATATACTCAGTATCACTCCATTGTTATTTCTACATGTAAGTCACATGCGTGAGAGTGATCTTTTGATTCCACTCCAGGTCATTTTGATCTATCAAAAATTTACATAGTTTCACTATTACAAAACACAATCTACATTCCAGGAAAAGCAGGCCTACTCTTCTCTATTTCCCTTCACTTCTGTACCCTCTCCTCAAATATAGGCCAGGTCATGCTGGTGTTAAAGCCTCTGGAACCATCAAGATTATTTCTTTATAGGAGCACTGCGTTTGCCCTGACTGACTTGAAATACCCCTTGGTATTTGCTAAGTGGTTTTTCTTTCAATGTCTTTAATTGTTTAATTTAACTTCACCTAAGGGAGATTTTATATTTAATGTAAAAGAACAACTTTATTATTTTCTTTATACTTACAATGCATTTTTTTCTCCTAGCACCATTAAAAGCTGTTGTAGGGCATTGTCAAAACAATCAATTCTTTATCCATTGCTTGTTTTCCTCATTAAAGTAATTACAAATAGATATTGACTATGTTCATTGTGGTATTTCACACCCACAAGAAAGCATGCTTGCTGCCTCTTGATAAATACATTTAAAGGTTGTAATTGCTTTATGGAATCTTATTAAAAGCTTAGGATATAGCCCACCACTATTAGTTGAGGAGGATACTTGTGAATTCAAGGTTAGCCTGGTCTATAGATTAAATTCCAGGACGTTTTCTTAAAGCAACATATGTATACACACACACACACACATGTGTGTGTGTGTGTGTAGTGTATATATATATGTGTATTATATCCATGTATATATGTATATATTAATATATATGTATATATTAATATATATGAATAATATGTATGTATATATATATGTATTATATTAATCTGAGAACTTAGCAGGCTGAGGTAAATGTAACACCAGTATTGTAGTGTTCAAGTCCAGTGCGGAAAATTGAATGCATTCCAGCTTACCATGGCTAATGTGACATTATACCTCAACAAGATAGACAAGCATATTTTTCTTGATAATGTGTGGACTCTAGTTTGACATATACTTCATACACGTCATATATTTTATAGACTTGTAATGTAATATCATTAACTACTTGATAGATTTAAATGTTTTTGGACATATAGAATACAGACACATTTAACCTACTTGAAGCCCCCTCCAATGTTGAACTAGTAAGCTCATATTTGATTTCTTTTGCACAAATATTTTAATCAAATTAAGTAGTGTTTTTACATGTGCCAATCCTTGGTGGGGATAATACAGTCAGTGGAAAGTAAATGGTGTTTATTTTCAATAAACAAAATTTCTAACTTTTGTAGCAAGATAAATATAGTATTTATTGCGATTGCTTTAGGGAGTTTCAATAGAAAAGGTTTGTGCTGTCCTTATGAAACTCCAAATACTTTCAATTGTTGAAACCATTTTATATAATAAAGAAGCTTTGTCATAAAAGTGGTTGAGTAAATGATATCCGCAAACAGTAATCTATAACCAAAAGGGGGACAAAAACTGCTTGAAATAATTGGTATCTCATTATAGAGATTAAACTGCTGACTTTAGCTTTTCATTTAAGTATCAGTAAATCACATTTATCAACTCTTAATTTAGGATTGCTAAATGAATGTTCTTTTTCATGCTACTCTTCCTAATGAAACAGTGACAGGGATACTACCTATGTGTGAAGATGCAATGCTTACTAAGATAGCTCTCAATAAGAATTTACTTTCAAGTTTTCTGACAACATGCACGAGAAGTAGTCAAAATAAAAGCTGTTATTTGGAGCCTGGTGCTGAATGAGCAGAAGTTGTGACCCCATTAAGAGCTACTTAGTTCTTAGCAGTCCCAAGACCAGAATCATACTTCCCTCAGTTGGCCTTTAATAACTAGATTAGAACGCTTGCTTAATTACGAAGAGTGACACAGACAAGACTGAGTAAGAGCCATTGCTTGAAGCAGGGGCTGTTTCTCTCAGTGGGATCTCTATCATCCTAACTAAAGGGCAGTACCTTTAGCAATGCATTAAGCAACTCCTATTTTCAACGAAAAGGAAAATGATCAATTTATACCAAGCTTTGTTCCTCCCATTTTGCTCAAAGGTATAATCTTCAAAAGCTCTATTGTCCTTTATTCATCATGCTAGTTTTTCTTGTACATGTAGATATTTGTATGTAAGTAATTGGGTATATGTGTGTGAGTGCCTGATACTTGTGCATGCGGAAACCAAAGGTCAACATTAACTGTTTTTCTCTACAACCATTCACCACATTCTTTGGGATGTTATATCTCATTAAATATGGAGACCACTAACACAGCTAGATTGGTCAGGCAACAAGAGCTAAGGATCTGACTATTTATACCCCACAATGCTAGGATTGCAGTCACCTTCTACCATACTTACCTTTTTTCTTTAATATTTTATATAATGATTTTTATTTTATTTTTTATATAATGCTTTTTAAATTAAAATATAATTGCATATTTTCCCCTTTCTTTCTCCCAACAACTCTCATGAAAAGTCATTGCTGTTTATCAAATGCAAGACCTCTTTTACTTTAAATGCTGATCATACTCAAAACACACACAAATATAAACTCACATATACTCTCTATATATGTGTGTGTACATACATAAAATTTCTAAACATATAAATATACATGTATATACATATATTTTAAATATATAAATACAGTCTTTACATTTCATAAAATGCTGTGTGTCTGTGTCTATGTCTCCTTCTCTCTCTCTCTCTCTCTCTCTTTCTCTCTCTCTCTCTGAGTGTGTGTGTGTGTGTGTGTGTTTGTGTGTGTGTGTGTCTGTGCATGTCTAGTGTGTGTATTATTTCAGTATTGACCACGTGGTACTTAATAACCTATGGGGGTTTCTCTTCCCTGCAAAAGACTATTTTTCTCTTTATCTCAACAATTTTTATTTCCATATTTTTCTTTTTGTAGAGGTGGAATTATATGAAAATTTTTCCCCATCCAAGTTGGTTGGTTTGTTGCTGTTGTCATTGTTCAGTTAGTATTTAGGAAACCATGTTGATTAGACTTCATGGATGGAACATTCTCTAGGATTACTAGGGAGAACTTCAGAATGGACTTTCTGGTCCCCTGGATCTTCAATTTTTCTGTGACATTGCTGAGGATTTGGAGCAGGAGTCTGTTGTAGATTAATTAATTGGGACTGGGTATCACGTGATCCTCTGTCTTCTGCATTTTGATTGATTGGTGATAGATTTCTGTAGTCATCTTCATTTCCTTCAAAGAGAAGTATCTTGATGAGAGGTGAAACCTAAGTTTGATTCTAGACATAATGATATTGGCATAGAAACAGGCAGGTAGGTCAGTGGAATAGAATTGAAGACTGAGAAAGGGACCCATAGAACTATGCTCACTTGATCTTTGGCGAAGGAACTAAAACCATCCAGTGGAAAAAAAGATAGCATTTTAAACAAATTGTGCTGCTTCAACTCTCAGTCAACATGTAGAAGAATATAAATTGATCCATTCTTATTCCCTTGTACAAAGCTCAAGTCCAAGTAGATCAAGTACCTACACATAAAACCAAATACATTCAAACTAATAGAAGAGAAAATGGGGAAGAGCCTCGAGCACATAGGCACAGGGGAAATTTTCCTGAACAGAACACCAATAGCGTATGCTCTAGGATCAAGAATCAGCAAATCGGGGTTGGGGATTTAGCTCAGTGGTAGAGCGCTTGCCTAGGAAGCCAAGGCCCTGGGTTCGGTCCCCAGCTCCGAAAAAAAGAACAAAAAAAAACAAAAACAAAACAAAAAAAAAAAAGAATCGGCAAATCAGTCCTCATAAAATTGCAAAGCATCTGTAAAGAAAAGGACACAGTCATTAGGACAAAACCCAACCAACAGATTGAGAAAAGATCTTTACCAATTCTACATCCAATAGAGGGCAAATATCCGATATATGCAGATAACTCAAGATGGTAAATTCTAGAGAATCAAATAACCCCATTAAAAAATGGGGTACAGAGCTAAACAAAGAATTCTCAACTAAGGAATATCAAATGACCACAAAGCGCCTAAAGAAATGTTCAACACCTTAGTCATCAGAGAATTGCATATCAAAACAATCCTGAGACTCCACCTAACAGGAGTCAGAATGGCTAATATCAAAACCTCAGGTGACAGCAGACACTGACAAGGATATGGAGAAAGAGGAACAATCCTCCATTCTTGGTAGAATTGCAAGCTCGTACAACCTCTGTGGAAATCAGTCAGGAGTTTCCTCATAAAGTTGAACATAAGACAACCAGAGTACCCAGCTAACTCCTAGGCATATACCCATAATTTGCTCCAACATATAACAAGGAGATATGCTCCACTATGTTCATAGCAGTCTTGTTTATAATAGCCAGAAGCTGAAAAGAACCCAGATGTTTTTCAACAGAGTAATAGATACAGAAAATGTGGTACATTTATGCAATGGAGTACTAATCAGCTATTAAAAACAATGGCTTCATGAAATTCTTAGGCAAATGGATGGAACTAAAAAATATCATCCTGAATGAGGTAACTCAGTCACAAACTAACACACATGGTAAGCTCTCACTGATAAGTCGATATTAGCCCAATACCTTAGAAAACCCATGGTACAATTCATAGACCACATGAAGCTCAGGAAGAAGAAAGACCAAAGGGTGGATGCTTCAGTCCTTAGAAAGCAGAACAAAATACTCATAGGTGGTAATACAGAGACAAAAATTGGAGCAAAGGATGAAAAAAGGCCATTCAGAGACTCCCACTCCTGGGGATCCAGCCCATATACAGTCACTAAGTCCAGATATTACTTTGGATACCAAGAAGTGCATGCTGACAAGAGCCTGATATAGGTCTCTCCTGAGAGGCTCTGCCTGAGCCTGACAAATACAGAGGCAGATGCTTGCTGCCAACCATTGAAATGAGAATGGGGTTACATACGGAGTAACTTGTGAAAGGACTGTAGGAGCTGAAGTGCTTTCCAATCCCATAAAAACAACATTATCAAACAATAAGAACCCCCAGAGCTTCCAGAGACTAAACGATCAAACAGAGTACACACGGAGCGACCCATAGGTCCGGCTGCATATAAAGCAGAGGATGGCCTTTCCGGGAATCAGTGGCAGAAGAGGTCGTTGCTCCTATGAAGGCTCGATGCCCAAGTGTAGTGGAATGACAGGGCTAGGAGACAGGAGGGATTGGTTGTGTGGGTGGGAGAGCACCCTGGTAGAAACAGGGGGAGGAGCGGACTAAGGTTTTTCTGGAGGGGACTCCAGGAAAGTTGATAACATTGGAAATGTAAATAAAGAAAATATCCAATAAAAGAAGAGAAAAAACTTTCAAAGAAAGAAAGAAAGAAAGAAAGAGAAGAAATGAAAATATTTACAATGTCAATATAGTAACTAGTAAATGTCAACTGTGGGTTCTTCTCCACCATTCTTATCCTCACTAGTCCCAGGTAAGTGACTATCTTACTATTTCCAGGCATGACATTTTGTTGAGTGCCTGTTCTTCTTTTTTACATATTTTTTGAGAAATTAATATAAGGTATTTGATCACATTAATATTTTTCCTAGCCACTAAAAGGCTTATCCTCCATTTGCTACCCACCCAATTTTATGAACCACCTCCCTTTTCAAGTCTGTCAAGTAAAGTTGGTATTTGTCATACAGTTGTGGCCTTCAGTGAGGCACTGTCAATTCAGCAGAACTGAGCAACTTAAGTAATTTGACTTGCCTGTCCCAAGACCTGCCAATTATTAGCATTGCTTTATCTGGAGTGAAATTTCCTGTCAATCTCGCCTATACATACTTGGTTGTTTCTGTCTTGGCATGTTCAATTCCTGTACATCTTGTCTGAACTTCTATAAATTATTTTTTTCATCTGTCCTATTCTGTCTCAAACTTTACTTGCTTTGGCTCCTACAAGTTATCAATCCATAATTCTTCAACAATCCCTGAGCCTTGGGACTAGTCCCATTTGAGACTGAGTGTTGTGCAGTCTAATTATCTACACCTTTACCAGGTGTTGATTTTGTGGTTAATGTTCATCTATTACAAATTCAAGTTTATCTGAGAAGAGTTGAAAGATGCATTAATGGGTGGATATAATGTATGTCACTAGGAGTCAGTTTAATACTATTTGCATTTAAGAATAGAAGAGTAATATGTTCCCCTTTATTTGTTTGACCTTTCTAGGCACAGGGTCTTTGCTTTGATATCAGGGGCAAATATAGAATTCAACTTGTAGAACTGGTGTTAAATTAAATCATAAAGTGATTGTTTAGTTGCATAATATTTGTGCCACTATTGCACAGTCTTACCAGGCTCCTTGTTGTATAGTGCAAGGTTTACAGCTAGGTGAGATTGTGAGGTTGTTTTGTTTGTTTTTTGTTTTTTCCCACCAGGAGTGTGTGTCACTTTTCAGAAATATAAATTATAGCCAGTAGAAAGGAAATAGTTTTGCCTATACCACCTTGATTTCTTCAATTTCATCACATCAAGCATGTGATGTCTTCAGCAATAGGGACTGAAAGATCTCTCCAGTCCTCATTATTCACAATTTAGTTACAAAGGTACTGATTTTCCTGGACATTAAAATAGCCCAATTATGTAGATTTTACCTGGGATTATGTGACTCCATTGTTTTATGTCAACCTCTTGCACTATTGTGTTCTGCCTTAAGCATTTAGTCTTTCAAATATAACAGCCCCCATACCTCTCTATAATTAAATGACTACATTTTAGCAATTGATGTGATGTTCCCGAATTTATACTTTTCCTAAGAAACGTTCTAGAGTAATAATCATGGACAAATGGTGATTTTGTTACACTCATATTTTCAATAATTTACCTGAATTTATTTTTCATGTAAATTTTAGTGTTGCTAGCATAGAAGTTTCTAGCAAATATAGCTTCATTCTTACTTATTACATATGTAAAGCAAAACTATTTGGTGACAAATTTTTTCTTCTACTCTGCATTTCTCACAAAATGTTAATTTTCATACAATCATATTTCAGCATCTTGGGCTTCCTTACATTAAAGACAAAATGTTATGGCATTGGGAAATTTTGTGTCAGCAGCTCCTAAACATAATCAGAGACAAATATTAGAAGACAAGTTCATTATATCAAAACAAAGAACTTTCCTCCTTTGCATTTTTAAATATTGTCACAAATTTGCTGTATTTTAATTTTATGGAACTCAGCACAATTGTATGGAGTTATTCCTACCATGTCCTTTCTGCCTTCACAGTGGTTTTTCATCAGTCTTCATTTTCTACATAACAAGAATCTCTCTTTGTTGTTTGACTTTTCAGCATGGTTGAGAATTGATATATTTTCCCCATTTTAATGAAAATTGTCTCTATGAAGTGGTCATTTTGAGACATCCTTCTCCTTGATTTAAGAGAAAACAATGAAACACAAATAAAACAGGGAATTATTAGAAGAAAGCTATTTTGCTTCTCAGGGAACTATACATTGAATACACCATGAGAAGTATAATCCATAGTAATTTCATTAGGATAAAAATACAATCTTGCTTTCCCATATTCTTCAAGTGTCATATATCACTTACTTGTTTTATACTTAGAATACTATAAGCTTATGGTGGTTACTTATTAATTGGTCTTGATATGAAAAATATATTCTTTTATATGCCCTTTATAATCGGTATATTGAAGCCCTTCTTGGTATAATCTGAAGACTTTGAAGTTTCTATGATACACTTGCTTGTTACTGGTCATCCTTGGAAGAACTTATTGTTTCTCCTTGCAAAAATAAGTCAGAATTCCTAGGATTTTTACCATGACTTTCCAGGGAATAGATCAAAGTCTCTTTAGTTTGATTCATCCTGCTGAGTTTTCCATATTTAATTTGATCTTCTCGAAACACAGGAATATTGTTTCTCCTATTTTACTAATATTTTTTCAATCAAAATATATTTGCAAACTTCTCATTCACACTTTCTTTGCTAGTGATATTTTAAGTAATTATAATCCAGAAGACCCATATTATTTGAGCCATGATCAAGAAAACTGGGAAATTGCTATTATTACATCTCTACAATGTTGAGATGATAAATACTATCCTCTGGAGGCTAATAAAGAGAAAACACAAATCCAGTGGTTCTGACATCTAATTCTATACATTTATAAATAACTATGGAACAGGTCATAGTGATGAATGTCTTTAATCTCAGAACTCATGAAGAAGAGGCAAGAGGATCAAAGTGAGTTGGAGGCTATTCTAATCTACATAGAGTCCCAAGGCAGTTAGGGCTATAGAGGGCTACCCTATCTTATAAATAAATAATTCAATATTATGTTTGCATTTTATAAACAATAAAATCTAAAGTAACATAAAACTGAGGTGTGAATGAATTCTCCAGGACAAGCAGGACAGATGTTTCCACAGGCATGGGTTCATTTCCTTAAGTATCATTATGTTTCTGTGTGTCTCATTTCTGTTTCTCTGTCTGTCTGTTTCTATTTATCTGTCTCCCCCTGACCCCCATCTCTCTCTGTGTCTGTCTCTGTCTCTCTGTCTCTGTCTCTGTCTCTGTCTCTCTCTCTCTCTCTCTCTCTCTCTCTCTCTCTCTCTCTCTCTCTCTCTCACACACACACACACACACACACACACACACACATACACACACACACACCCCTCAGAGACCTAAAACTGGTAAGATAAAAACATAATAACATAAAAAATGGCAAATTAGTATTTTTGCATGCATATTCTCTACCACTTTACCCCTTAGGAAATAACTTATGAGTTTGTTTTTCTTAGGGTTTCTATGGATGTGGAGAGACAACATGATCACAGCAACTTTTATAAAAGACTACATTTAGTTGAGGCTGCCTGATAGGTTTAAAGGCCCATTATCATCATGATAGGAAGGATGGCAGAATCTGGATAGACATGATGCTAGAGAAAGACTTAAGAGTTTCTACATCTGGATCTACTGAAAGGAGTTATTGGCCTCCTCTGGCAGGTAGGAGGAAGCTCTCTTCTGCAATATGTAGAACCCAGGTCCCACTCCAACAATGACACACTTTCTCTAAAAAGGCCACTTCTAACAGTATTACCGTTTATAGGCTAAGCATATTCAAACCATCATAGAGTTCTTGGATATGGGACATGACAAATTTATGAATGTAAATTGTTATATTTTGTAGAAAAAGAAAAAAAACTTTCTTTGGAAGTTTTAAGTGCATAGCTTCTCTACATTAAGTGCACCTTTGCGTAATGATGACAGAAGGAATTGTTGCTTCCATTTACTAAATAGTGTGTATTCGTGGGAAGATCACAAACACTCATGGTAGACAGACAGCAGTAGGGAGATAGACTGATGGAAGACAGATGGACAGAGTGATAAGTAACCTAAGACTAGAGATTTATTATTAGGTAATCATAGAATGGTAAGAATTTTAATTTAAAACATTTAGAATTGTCTGTGACATATTTTCAAAACTCAGCCATTGAGGACATTTCTTCCTGAGAGATTGGTAAGTTTTTAAAAGTAATGTTTTACCTTTTTAAAATCCATTTAGAATTTTATGTATAAGGAAGTACTTTATCAGAGGTCAAAAAGATACAAATTGTAAAGGAAGCAGTCAAAGTATCACTATTTGTGGACAATATCATAGCATACTTATGTGACCCCAAAAATCCCACCAGAGAATCCTAAACATGATAAACAACTTCAGTGAAGTAGGTGGATATAAAATTACCTCAAACAAATCAGTAGCCTTCCTCTACTCAAAGGATAAGAAGGCTGAGAAAAATTAGGGAATTGATTTCCTTCACAATAGTCATAAATAATATAAAATATTATTTCTGTGACTTTAACCAAGTAAGTGAAAGATCTATATGTCAAAAACTTGAAGTCTCTGAAGAAAGAAATTGAACAAGATCTCAGAAGATGGAAAGACCTTTCCTGGTCATGGATTGGCAGCATTACTATAGTAAAAATGGCCATCTTGATGAAAGCAATCTATAGATTCAATGCAATTCCCATTAAAATTCCAACTCAATTCTTCATACACTTAGGAAGACCAAATTACAAACTCATTTGGATTAAAAAAAAGTCCAGAATAGCAATACTTATTTTCAACAATAAAAGAACTTCTGGGGGAATCACCATCCCTGACACTATTGCTGTATTACAGAGCAACAGTGATAAAAACTGTATGGTACTGATACAGAGACAGGCAGGTAGATTAACAGAGTAGAATTGAAGACCCAGAAATGAACCCACAAACCTGTGGTCACTTTGACAAAGAAGCTAAAACCATCCAGTGGAAAAAGGACAGCATTTTCAACAAATGGTTCTGGTTCAACTGGTAAAGGTGAATGCCAATCAATTCATTCTTATCACCTTGTCCTCCACATAAAAGCAGATACATGGAAACTAAAAGAAGAGAATGTGTGGAATAGCCTGGAAAACAACAGTACACAAATGGGACCTCATAATATTGCAAATTTTCTGTAAGACAAAGGGCACTGTCATTAAGACAATAAGGCAACCAACGGATTGCGAAAAGATCTTTTCCAATCCTACATCTGATAGAGCTCTAATGTCCAGTATAAACAAAAAACTCAAGAAGTTAAACTCTAGAGAACCAAACAACTCTGTTAAAAAAAATGGGCTACCAAGCCAAACGAAGATTTCTCAACTGAGGAATGTCAAATGACCACAAACCACCTAAAGAAATGTTCAATATCCTTTGTCATCAGGGAAATGAATATTTAAACAAACCTGAGATTCTACCTCATTGCAGTCAGAGTGCCTAAGACAAAAACCTCAGATGAAAACAGATGCTGGTTAGAATGTGGAGAATGGAGAATACTCCTCCATTGTTGGTTGAATTGCAAACTGGTACAACCACTCTGGAAATCAGTCTGGAGGTTCTTCAGAAAATTGGACATAATACTACTTGAGGACCCAGCTATACACCATTCCTAGGCATATATCCAAAAGATGCTCCTACATATAACAAGGACACATGCTCCACTATGTTCCTAGCAGCCTTATTTATTATATCCAGAAGCGGGAAAAACACCAGATGTCCTTCAACAGAGGAATGGATACAGAAAATGTGGTACATTTACACAATGCAGTACTACTCAGCTATTAAAAACAATGGTTTCATGAAATTTTTAGGAAAATGAATGGAAGTAGAAAATACTATCCTGAGTGAGGTAACCCAATCACAAAAGAACACACATGATATGTACTCACTGATACGTGGATATTAGTCCAAAAGCTCAGAATGCCCAAGATACAATTTACAGACCACATAGAGTTTAATAAGAAGAAAGACCAAAGTGTGGATGCTTCAGTACTTTTTAGAAGGGGGGACAAAATATCCACAGGAGGAAATACAGAGATAATGTTTGGGGCAGAGACTGAAAGAAAGGCTATCTAAAGACTGCCACACATGGGGATCTATCCCACCTGCAGTCACCAAACCCAGTTACTATTTGGGATGCCAAAAAGTCCATGCTGACAGGAGACTGATATAGCTGTCTCCTGAGAGGCTCTGCCAGAGTCTGACAAATGCAGAGACTGTTGCATGGAGTTAACCATTGGACTGAGGATTGGGTCCACAGTCAAGCAGAGAAAGGACCAAAGTAACTGAGGGGGCTGATAGACACCCAAGCATACCTGTAATTGGTTAGATGCAATTGTTGATTACGTAAAGATACTTAATGAAGGAAGACAACTTTCCTACTATGGTTGCACACTCTAAGGTCATGGCCTATGTTCTTAGAAATGACAGTTTGACCAGTGAAGAATTCATCCAAAGCAGAGAAAGAAAAGTGAAAAATTGTTCATTTGGCTAAGATATGTGAGGCAGTGAATGGGTACAAACTTCAGTTGCCCTGGCATAAAGGTTTAATTAAATAAAATATCCCTATAATTTTTAAATTAAAATTATTTCTTTTTTGTAATCTGTAAAGGTGGAGAGATGTTTTCGAAGATATAAAACTAACTTGAGGCTAAAGTATGATTATTCGTTCAAACTATAATGGTTGCTGATCTTACCAGTACTCTGGGTATGTGTGTGTGTGTGTGTGTGTGTGTGTGTGTGTGTGTGTGTGTGTGTGTGTGTGTGTGTGTGTGTGTGTGTGTGCCTGCACACCTGTCTGTGTGAGGGTGTGCATGTGTTCGTGCCTAGGTCTGTTTGTCCATCTGTAGGTATGCATTGTGGACTGGGGAGTTATGTTTCAGCATGTAAAACAAGTTGTGTTATAAGTTATTGTTCAAGTACCTGATCACCTACAACCTACATGTAAAGCCAAACACGGTAGTGAGATAGGAGCAGAAATAGGAGAATAGGCAGAAAACTCACAGGTCAGCTACTATGTAGTACGGAGAGCTACAAACCAAGAGAGTCAGTTAAAACCATATAGAAGGTGAGAAGAATCTTTGAAAAGCTGAAGTCTAACCTCTATGCCTGCACCATGATATATATACATATACTCTATCCTCTCTCTCTCTCTCTCTCTCTCTCTCTCTCTCTCTCTCTCTCTCTCTCTCTCTCTTTCTCCTTTTTGTCTGTCAGGATCCATTATTTGCTGAAGAATGAAATGCCATAAACAAATAGCATGTAAGAGCAAAGAATGTTTTATTCTGCAGAAGACCGGCATGTTGGGTCATCCTATTGCCAAGATAGAGAGAGACAACCAAGTGAGTTCTCAGGCTTGATTTAAAGGCCATTGGAATTCCAAAGTAGAGGAGTTTTTTCTTATTCTATCTCTAGGCATTCTGGAACCATTTTTGGGGTGTAAAGGCTAGAGCCTTATTTTTGTTTTGTGTTTTTGTTTTTTGGGTTTTTTTCTATTAATAATTGGCTTGCCTGGGCTTGCCTGGACTTACCCAGTTCTTAGGCCTAGTCTCCTTAACTGCCAATTTGAAGCCTTCTCTTTTGCCCTTTCAGTAATGGGCCATCTGGAATGCTTGAGATATTTCTGAGGCTCCTTTACACTAGCAGCTCCAGCTAGCCCCAGGAGAAAACCTAGTAACAGAGAAGAAATTGCCACAATTTTAACTTGATTGTTTGGAGGTCCTAGTTGATTGAAGACTTCATTCCCAGAGTAATAAATAACTCTGGGTACAAGCTGTGTAACAACATAAAATCCTCAGTTGTATTTACAACTAGGCCATGAATGCATAAAGTAAACCCTGTGGTAGAAACCCACCAAGCATTCTCTAGGTGTAGCATGTATCTTGTACCAGTAGAAGTTACAGTTCAGTTGCAGAGGTGTGAATAGGCTAAAGGTATCATATTTTTAATGTAGAGGTCCCATCTGGTAACCAAGAATTCTATGTTAAGTCCAGGGCAAAGAGTTAAGGACTGGTAGTCCAATCTGTCTTCTTGCCAGACACTGTGGACTTGATGAAAAGGTTGTTGTATTGCTCCTTAGGTTACCCAGATAGTATAGGGGTTACAGGCTGGTGTAGCAAAGTGTAAACAGCAAGCTTTGCCTGAAAATCTACTCTGCTGGGACCTCAACTGTTGGATCATTTTTTTCCCAGAAGACTTACTGTGGTAATGACATATCGATATTCTGACCACTTCCACCTTAACACCCATAGGTGTGGTCAGGATCATGGTATGAGGTTCTTTCAACAAGGTTCCAGAGTCTTGGGTTATGTCTCTTAATACAATCTTCATCACCTGGTTCAAAACAATGGGGGTTAGAGGGAGGAGGAGACTCATTAACTTGGGGGATGGCAGTCTAGACTTGCTTCTAGACCTAATGAATGGCTTCCAAGGATTTTACACATTTATGTTGATCATATTCAGCTAAGATAATCAGACTAGAGATCAGGAAGCATGGGAGGGGGTCTCTCATATAGGATCTCAAAAAAGGCTAAAGTGTAGGGAGAGTTTGTAGCTCTATTTAAGGAATAAGGTAAGAGAAATGACCAGGCACCACCAGTTTTAGTGGTTAATTTAATCAAGGCCTTCTTCAGGGTCTGATTTAGCCTCTCAAATTTCCCCTGATCCCTGGTGTCTGTACTTATAATGCAATTTCCAACTGTTTCTCAGAACCTGTGCTAGAGATTTAGTTACCTGAGAGCTGAATACTGTTCCATTGTCAGACCTAAGCAGGGAAAGCAAACCATACCTGTGTAGGATATTTTCCAGAAGCTTCTTTGCCACTAGGTTGGCAGTCTTCTTCTTTATAGGGCAGGCTTCTATCAATCCTGAACATATATGTGCAAAAAGTAATGAACACTTATATCTAAATGTTCCTGGTTTTATTTCTGTATAATCAATTTCCCAATCATGCCTTATCCACTGATCCCTAATTCTGGTTCCTGGAGTGGCTCCTTCTATAGGGTGTGAGGAGTTCACAGCCTGGCAGGTTGCACAGTCTGAGATTACCTCATCAACCAAGTATCCTAAGTCAAATATTTGTACTTTGCCCCTCTTGACAATTCCTTTAGTTTTCAGTGAGCAGATATGTTAGCAGCCTCAGAAACCCCCCTTTTGGCTTTATCAGCTTATCCTGTTCACTCACGCTATTTCTGATGTTCCTTTCTGATGCCCGGGTCAACAAGTTATGTCTATTTTTAGAAGAAGCCATAATACTTCCAATAAAATAAGTATTACCTCCTTATTTTTGATGTTATTTTTTTCCTCAGTCAATAATTCCCTCTCTTGGAATATGGAACGCGTACATGAGCCAGAGCAAAGGCCTGGTTAGGACCTTTAGTTCATCTTTCTGGGTGGATGTTCCCAGCAGCAAAGGAGTTGCCCAAATAACAGAGTCCAAGTGCATTATCACATTCCCCACATACCTGATCCCATTCTGGATAAAGATGCTCCCATCTTTGAAGTAGATAGGTTCCACATTTGGCCAAGGTATGTAAGTCAAGACAGACCTGGTGTTCTGGATGTGCCCCAGAACTATGGAAAAATCATGCTGCTCATCCGTAGATGGGTCAGGTAGTGTGTTGGCTGGATTAGGGTAGATTATGGGTTATATCTTATTTGAGGTAATTCTAAAGAAGAGCCTGAAAGTGCATCAGTCTGGGTTTGGACAGCCACCTCCTGTGTATATTCTTGAAGGTTCCCTCGACAGTATGGGGGTGGTGATAACAAGTTCCTGACCCCTGGCTATTTTATTAGCATCCTTAACTGGCAGGGCAGTGGCAGCTGTGATGCTAAGGCGTGCTGGTCGTCTTCTTAGATAAATAAGCCACAGGCCTTTCCAAGGCCCTGAAGTTTGGGTGAACACTCTTTTTGCTATATCGTTTCTCTGATCCACACATAGGTGGAAAGATTTGTGTTTGTTGGGAGGGGCATGGTTGGCACTGCCAATAAGGCTGTTCTTATATTATCAAAAGCCATGTTTATATCAGGAGTTTCTTCTCTTCTTGGCCCCTAGTGGCTTCATATCTGTGATGGTTTGTACATGCTCAGCCTGGAGGTGGCACTATTAGAAGGTGTGGCCCTCTTGGAGTAGTTGTGGCACTGTGAGTATGGGCTTGAAGACCCTCATCCTAGCTACCTGGAAGCCAGTGTTCTCCTCGCAAACTTCAGATGAAGATGTAGAACTTTCATCTCTGCCTGTACCGTCCACCTTGATGCTAATAGAGTGAACTTCTGAACTTGTAAGTCAGCCCCAATTAAATGCTGTCTTGTAAGAGTTGCCTTGGTCACAGTGTCTGTTCACAGCAGTAAAACACTAAGACACCATCACAGTGAACCCTTAGGATTTATGTAACTGGGATGCTTAGGATGATTTACTTCTGGGACATCCAACACCATGTACTGGCCAAACCCCCATGATAGGTGAACTCAAATTGATAAATCTGGGCCTTCTTCACAGACACTCAATAGCCAAGTTAATTCAGTTCCTGTAGTGAATCTCCTGTGGCCTCCTGGCATGTCTCCAAATTGGGGACCCTGCAATACATATTGGAGCACAGCTACTTGTGGGCAGACCCACCGGTACTCACCCAAGTCCTTATACAGTGCCTTGGGGGAAGTTCTTGAATTTTTGAAGCAGGTGTGTTCAAGTCCGTTGGCCTTTGAAGCCTCTCTCCAAGTCTTACTATTCAAAGAAAAATAGGGGCTAGCTTTTGGGTGCCAGAGGCAAGCTGCAAAGCCATTAAGTGGCTAAAGCTACCAAAGGGTCAGGGGTGTTACCAGTTACCAGTCTACGTGTGCCCAACCATTTGGACACTTTGTCTTGGGAAGGTGGAATGCAAGGAGTTTAACTGCACTTATCCCAAGGTGCTACTGTGCTATAGGGAAGTGCCAAGACACTCCTCAGAGGGTGGGAAAGCACAGTCTGAGACATGGGAATGCCAGAGCTGGTTCAAGGGTCCCTGGGCATTTGATGAGACTGGGACTGTGTGGTTCTCTGACACAATGTCTAGTCTGGGACTGGGGGCTCCAGTGATGATAATGATTTATGAAGGCAGGCTTGCTGGTGGCTTTGACTGGGAGTACACAGAGGCCTTCTACAGGAGAATTAAGCAGTGGTTCTGTAGTTAATATGCTTTCTCCATGGGGCCCCATAGTGGATCTTGATGAAAGAAACAGTCCATGTATCTAAACCATTTATTGGTTGTTCATGGCACAAAATAGATGCATAATTACCATACCCACTTCACAGGGTAGACGTGAGATTAAATACATTTAATGAATGGCCCCCTATAAAGTAGGGAGGAATGTCTGGGAAGAGAGGCTTATTACTTAAGTCCTCCAGGCCTTTAGGTACCTCACTGCCATGGAGAACTCTGTTTTGGGCCTATGTGACTATAGGATACTTTTGTTTATGTGGCATGTGTTCTAGGCCAGGAATCTGGCAAGGGATAGGGAATTGCCTAAGCCTCAGGTCTGTGCCCTCAGAGTCTCTGGTTCTCAACCTGCTCTACCTTACCAAACTTTCTGGCATGGTTTTATGTCTAGTACAGGGGTAGCCTGGTTAACAAAAGCTGTGTTTGCAGCTGACGGGTGCTTTCTGGCTTCTGGGTCATAAGGAGAGTAGTTCCTATCGACTTCAAAAGGTCTTTCTAGATATTCCCTGGGTCTATTTTTCCCCTGCATCACCTAGTTTACCTTAGCTAAATTTGTTGGCCATCTGGCATTCTCTCAGAGGCCCCTCATTAATACTGGTGGTGGACCTCTTTACCTTCAGCAGTGTAAAAATCCTAGTGGGGTCAAGGCAAAGGAAAAGCTACATTTATTGGCATCAGGAAGTAGCTTTATGGTTGCCTCCGAATCTAGCAGTGATATCACCCCTTACATTTTAGCCCAAATAAAAGGCAGAGACCCCAAACCCCTTGCCCTTTCTTCTTCTTTACCTTGTCTTTCTCTTCTCTTCCCCAGTACTCCCACAAAAACCTCTTCTTATGAAGCTGTGCTATCCTGAATACAAGCCACCTTCTAACACAAGAACGTTGATTATCACCTTGGATTTGAGTGGGCAGCCCATTTGCTCCTAGAACAAATTTTCAGGCAGCTCCCAGTATCCTCTTTCTCGTCTGTTGTGAAGAGGTCTTGGACCAGGTGGGCTGGTGAGTCAGCATTATTGAATCTAGACTTGTGAGAGGCGTTTATCTTTCGAAAAATGGGGAGTTCTGCCAACTTCCAATTGTAAAAATCATTACAGGTAAATGACACATATGTTATGAACTGTTTCCCCTAAACATTTGTGGGGTCCATAGTCCAAAGGGCTAAGGCTGTAGTAGAGATGGCCTTATTGGCAGTACAAGCCAGAGTGTAAAATGAACTCCAAGTGGAATCAGGAGAGTAGGGGGCTGCTCCTCCCTCTACCCGTGCTGGCTAGGCAGAGGCAGCAGCAGTGGTGACAGGAGCAGAAACAAAAGGAGGAGGGCAGAAATCCTCCTTAGGAACAGAAAGGAGGCACAAGGCAGAGGACAGAGGCTGATATCCTCGTTAGAGGGAGAAAGGTGGGAAGGAGTGAGGTCCATAGCACTTGTTCCAACTGGTCCCAGGTCACATAAACTAAACCTTCACCCTGTAAATGATGATGAGATGGAAAGTCCTCTCTTCAGGTCATTCTACCTTATAGGGGGCCATTCAATTCCTGGAAAAGATGGTTAGTTTGCAGGAACCAGCAACCAGACAGTTGTCTTCTGTAACTCAGCAAAAGCACGTAAAATGTTCCAGGACCGAGCCCAGTGGTGTGCTTTATGCCTGTCACATCATAGAAATAAAGAAAAATTTATATAAGAAAAGAAAAAGCACAAACAGAATACACACAAACAGACACAGAAGGACATATTTGGGGAAAAAAAAACAAACTGAAAGTCTGCCTCAGTGCATGAAGGAGCCAATAGATCCATAGCAGGAACAGAATTCAAAAGATAACTACCAAATTCTTCAGCTTCTAGTAGGGAGTCAGGAGTGTCCTCCATTGTCCCTGGCTGAGTGAAAAAATATAAGCCCCCTTTGTCCCTTTTGACCTCCTGATTAAACCTGAAATAAAATTAAACCTGAAACAGAGGCATAGAGATAGACAAAACAAAAGACATCTGAGCACCTGAACTTACAGATTGGAAAACACTCCATTATTTATGCCAGAGGTATCCAGCAAATCCTGGGATGAACCAACATTTGAAAGGGTCTATGATTCAAAGAAGAATGATACTCTGGTTTCAAATAGTATGTAAGCACAAAGTGTTTTTTCTGCAGAAGTTAGCATGCTGAGATCTCCCATTACTCAAGTAGAGAGACAACAAAATGAGAACCCTCAGGCTCGATTTAAAGCACATTGGAATTCCAGGGTAGATGAGCTTTATCTTACTCTATCTCTAGGCATTCTGGAACCATTATTGGGTTATGAAGACTGGAGCCTGTTTTTTGTTTTTTCTATTACTAATTGACTTGACTGGGCTTGCGTGGACTTACCCAGTTCTTCTTATATCTAGTCTCTTTAGCTGCCAATTTGAAGTCTGCTGCCAAGGTATCAGCCTAGCCTTCTAATTTCTCTCTCTCTCTCTCTCTCTCTCTCTCTCTCTCTCTCTCTCTCTCTCTCTCTCTCTCTCTCTCTCTCTCTCTCTCTCTCTCTCTCTCTCTCTCTGTGTGTGTGTGTGTGTGTGTGTGTGTGTGTGGTCTGTCTCTCTTTCTCTTTCTCTACATACCACACTCAATCTAAATGTCACTATATTGTTGGTACTCAGCTTAAAAATCCATCATCTAACATAAACTATTATAATTGATATGTTTAACTCATTACAAAGGATGAAATTGATTTTAGGGACATTAGAAAAAATGTTTTCTAAAAAATTGTATATGATCTAGACTCTGCAACAGGCCATCCAATCGTGTGTACTTAGTTTTCTGTTTTCACAAAACAAGAAACATTAAAAACAAATCCCTGAGACCTGACTCAAAATTTAAGGCAGTCTTACTGTAACTATCTACATAAAGTCCCCTGGGTATCTGAAATAAAAAGACTATAGGAAAAGAAATGCTTCCCAGAAGAATAGAAAGGTTGGTTCCCAGGTTTTGCTATTTACTATGTTTTTTTTATATTGGAACACTTTACAATACAGACATTAAAATTATTCACAGTTCGTGGTATAAATATAAGTTCTAAAGATCACTGAGTTCACAATTTCTAACACGCCACTAATTCTATCTCACCTGTCACCTAACCATTCGATCAACCACCACCTGAGAATAATTTGCAAGTTCACATAGAATACTTAATCTCACAGTTGATGTCACTCACCACCTTGTGTTTTCTCTTCTAGGTAGGTTTGTAATGATTCATTTCTTTCTTCCCGTCTCTCTCCCTCCCTTCCTTCTTCCTTCACATCCTGCCTTATTTCTGTATTTCATAATCTAGTTGTTCCTATGAGGGGTGTTTCTTAGATTATTAGTCGAACTCTCCATTTCTAATGGTTCAACTTCGTTATCAGCTTGACTGAATTTTTGAAATTGCTAGGATTGGCTAAGCTAAGCCAATTCATGGAAGTGTCTTCAGAGAATATAATCATATGAGATATTGAATGAGAAGATCCTTTCTGAATATGAGTGATTTTCTAGAAGACTGGAAGTCTCAATGAAGAAAGATAAGAGCATCTTTGTTTTGAATGACCATATGCTGGTATCTCTCACTTCCTTAGCATTTTTATGAGGTTTCAACCATAACTTTCCAGTGAGATTCCAGACTTTCAGCACTAGAGAGTCATTATGGAGGTGCCCACTTTATCATTTTGGGAATCTAATTCTCTGTGGAAGGCCATTGTTGGAGTATCTAATCCACAGTGAAATCTTATGCATTAAACTCTATTCTGTAACACTTACAAAGCCTTTTCTAAAACATTACCTTTATTCTTTCTCTTGGTATTTACCTGGTCTTCATAGTTTCAAATATGAATAATTCTTGTATTTGGTGGTCTGAATTGTTGACCAGCCATCTACTGCATGTGTCTTATAGGTGATTGCTCTCCATACACATATATGTCTCACCCTACAGCTGCTATAAGAGAGCTTTTGCAATGCTTGTTATAGCCACATGTCTTGTACTTCTTTCCACCTTCACATTGTTTTATGTAATTTCAGAATTGGACTAAACATTTATAAAACAAGACCATGTATGCTCTAACCATTTATTTTCTTAGACCCCCCCGACTTAACTTTCCTAAATATATGTGTCTTTATGTTTTTAAGCATTTGTCATCTAGCCCAAATTCTTTGATCTTTAATTGAGAAAATAATTTACAATGTTTCTTTGTTATCTTTTTTGTACATATTTAGTTTCTATGCAGTAAAATTCAAGGTTCGAACACATACAAACTACTATCAGAAAAGCAACTTGACCTGAGTTTAATTATTATGAGCTCTCTGGATATGTATTCCCATCTAAAATTAAAAAGTCACATGGTATTGATATAGATTAGCCTTCCTGATTTTTGCACTCATTTCAATGGGAAGAGGTATTGTCAATATTTGCATGTGTTCATTCAGTATTTACTCGGGTGGTACTTTGATTTACCTCATGACACATAGCAAATATTTAAACTAATATATATTAATTATATAATTTATATATACATGCTAAATATGTATGTATGTATGAAGACTGGAATAAATAAAAACATGGTACAAAAATATGCATTCTTCTTTTATTTTCAAGTCTTTGAACAAAGCTCTCTTACAAGGACAAATGTAGCTGATTTTATCCTTGATTCCTTATGCACTTCATTCTTTTGATGATGCTCTTTTGGGGACTGCCCAATGTAGGATGTAGGACAGCTTCAACTGAGAATATTCATTTGTCTTCAGTTAAGTCCACAGTTTCCCTCTGACTAATTTATTTTTATTGTCTTGCAAAATGCATATATCACTTTGAGTTTGCAATCTTAGAATTGGCAAAACCAACTTTTTATTCATCTACACAGCAATGCAAGTTACAAGATCCAGGCACATCTAAAGAGTAGAGAAATTATTTTTATTGCTTGATAAAATAAATAGCAAGTGCATGGATATCCTAATACTATTATCTTAATACCATCAACTGGGATAATCAATACAGCATGCCCTACCTGAAGGGTATTGTGTTAATTTTCATAATCACTCACATCTTTCACTAGAATGCTATAATTCCCACAACTACATAAAGAAATATAATTCCAAAGTTTGGGTCAATTTTTTTCAAATTACTTTCCTTTGAAGCAAAAGTTTCTGATTAAAAGGAAATGAAACAAAGCAATCATTTAAGCACTAAGCCTGCTTCTGCTTCGACAATAAAGTAATTATAAAATAAAGATGCTAATGGAAGAAAGAAAAGTAAAGAAGGGCGGGGAGGGACAAATAATGACTCAATACAACCAAAGAGCTAAACTGTAGCAATCAAAGCAAATAGCAAGGAAACAAAAGGCACTGATTAAATTCAACCTCTTTTGCTCTCAAAATAATATGCATGCCAAATCATTTTGACAAACTGTATAGAAAAGACTTAAGTTGAAGCCCACTGAGCATTAATAATTCTATTTTCATTACCATTAGAGGAAAGATGCATTTCCTTGATCAATTGGGAAAAATAATTCCAATTAAATTCTGTGTGTATGTGAAAATATACCAAGCTACATAAAGCAAGTTTGTCCTTGCTCTGGACTTGAGACATTAGAAAAAAATAGTATATTTCATCAGCATTCTCTTCCCCTTCTTAATCACAGCACAAGATTTTTGCCTAAGTATAATTTCTATTGTTATATCAAAACCAGGACTAGTAGGTGAATATAAAAACAAACCCTGAAATCAATAGATGGCTTAGCTAGTAAAATGTGTTAAGTTATGTAAGCATTGGGTTATGTATTTGGGACCTGAGAACATAGAAATCTGTCAGATTCGTGGTACAAGTCTTAAGTTCCACCTGCTCTGCAAGAAGAGGGAGACAGAAGCTGAGATATCTCTGGAGTTCATTGGATAGCCAATTAATACATATGTACAAATACTAGACATAGATACATACCAACAGACAGAAAAAAGGAAAGAGGAGAATTAGAAACATGAAATAATTAAGTAAACAAGGTGAGAAATAAAAATATATTGAAATTTCACTTGTTTTTTTAAATTTCAGATGGTATTTTCTTAATATCCACCTCTTAATCATCATAATAAGGGTATACATTTTCCTCATAGCTTCTGTAGAATGTAGGAGACTAATATATCAAAGGTAAACACTTTTATCAAAATGCAAAGGCTTTTCCTGTCACAAAAGCACAAAGCAACTTTATTTTAATTTGCATTGGGTGATCAGCAGACATAGATGACCCTTGAAGACGCCTCAGCACTGAACATGTCTACTCTCAGACTGAAATATTCTCTACTCTATTTCAACCTGCAATAAAAGGTTTCTTCTATTTTTACTTCCTTTTATTTGCTTGGTAAAATTCTTGTTTTGACAATGACATTCACATATTAGCAGAATTGAGATGCTTGTAATGTACTGAAAACTGAAAATTATGCAAGTTCTAGAGGACTGAAGATCACTGTAATAGTTTAGAACAAATAGTTCACTTTAGAGAGTCTCTTTTATTCAGATCCAATTTGTTAGACAATGGCTAAGAATTTTATTATCAGACCAGACTTAGTGGGAAAAAAAGGCTTGTGATTTCATTCTTCAGGTAACTTGAAATATTAAATATCCCTCTGAGGATTTCCTGTATACTTTTTTTTAGCCTTCACTACATATATTTCTGCCTGTCTTTTCTGTACGAGAATTGCAATTGCAAACTATTACTAAATTACCTACATTTGAATGTGATTAAATGTAACTACAATCTAATATATGTTTGAGAACTTCCTGTAAGGCATTGGGCTTGAGGGTCACTGGATAAATCATCATTGATGTAGACTTTGAATTGCTTTGCAGCTGGTAAAAGGCAGCATTCAGTAAACTGCTTGTATAATATGACAAAGAATAGAATTTTAGTTCATGAGTGGGCTCCAGAAAAACACTAAGAAATTTTCAAAGGAGTGACTAACATCTGAGAATAATAAAGAGCAATGTTGGAGAGATAATGCAGATCAGTCACAACAAGTCCGTCTGACTGAACTTGTATTTCTCAGTTAAAAAAATCTTTTTAAACATTGGAAAATATGTTTGAAAATTTGCTCATTATATATTAAGCAGATTTATTTTTCTAATCTTAACTTTTAAGAGATAAGAGCTGTTTTTTAGGTAATTACCTTTAAGTATTTTTAGCCTGGCTCTGAAGGTAAATCCTTTTCCCACTAATGCTCATGACTTCAATTTGATCTCATGGTTTTCATGATGAAGGGAAAGAACCAACACTTGAAAACTGTGCTCTGACCCCACAAGTGCCCTATGGCACTTATACTGGGGTATATGCAGATACATATGCATACACATGTATACACACACACACACACACACACACACACACATACACACATCCCCATACACACACTTACACTCACAAATAAGTTAGAACAAGTTTTGAACATTTGAAAAAGATGATTGCATACTTTGGAGACATTTGAAAAAAATATATTGTATATTCTTTTCATGTTTGAAATTGGTCACTTAGTTTTTAACTTTTAAAAGACTAAAATAATATATTGTGAATAAAGTCCAATTTTTACGTAGGTTTTATTGTTTTATACAGAGAGAGAATGAGTCCATGATGTTATTAAAACTGACAGTTCAGGAGACTAGGCCTAAATCTTAATTCAAAAAAACCGGGCAAGTGTACACAAGTCCAGGCCTCAGAAGCTACCCCATACCTGGCCTGAGTCTAGGACAATGAGTCTGCAGCATTTCCCAGACTTCCTCAACAACAGTTTCTAGATACATAGCAAATTTTGTCTAAAGTATGAAGCCTTTAACAAACTACCATCTCACAAACCTGCCAATAGAAACAGAAACCCTGATGCTTCAAAAATTCTGTGAAGGTAAAAGAAACCCAAAAAAATAAACTAGGGAACTGGAGCCTATATACAGTGATGAATATGTGCTGTATATTATTTGAAATATTTACAATGTGAGTTTACTAAATACAGAGAACATAATATAGGGGAAAGTAACAATAACGTTTGAAACAACTAATATGAAATAAAAAGAGAAAACAGATTTAAAAATATTTAAAGATCCTAGTAAAAATTGCCATCATTAAAGAAAGGCAAAAATAAATGTATATATTATGTTCAGTAGGAGTTTCAGAGAGGGGAAACTCATATGAACTATGGAAGATATTATTTTTATAAGGAATAAAAGAAACATTAATTAAATAATATTTGCCCTCAAAAAAATTCTATGGTTATACTAGCATGGTCCAGGTCTTGAATTCCAACTCACTTACACATACAAAGACACACACACACACACACACACACAGGGAGGTTGGAAAGAAGGCTCAGGAATTAATGTGTACATGCCTATATATATGTATATATATATATATAAAATAAAATATATATATAGTTAAAAATAAAATAAGCAGCTATGCATTTTAATCCTTGAAATCATATTTTAATAATGATACCAAACATGGAAAATTATTCATGATAGGTGAATTTCACCCTCCTTCCTTTCAGTCTGTATATTACAATATCAAAGAAAACATAAAACCCAAAAAGGTCCTCACCTAAACATCCAGGAAATCCAGGACACAATGAGAAGATCCAACCTAAGGATAGTAGATAGAGAAGAGAGCAAAGATTCCCAACTTCAAGGGTCAGTAAAATTATAGAAGAAACTTCCCTAATCTAAAGAGATGGCCAGAAACATGCAAAAAGCCTACAGAAGGTCCAAATCGATTGGACCAGAAAAAAATTTCCTCCCCTAACATAAGAGTCAAAACACCAAATGCAAAAAACAAATAAAGAGTATTAAAAGCAGTAAGGGAAAAAGGTCAAGTAGCATATAAAGCAGAGCTGTAAGAATTACAACAGACTTCTCAACAGAGACTATGAAAGCCAGAAGATACTTGGGCATATGTCATACATACTCTAAGAGATCACAAATGCCAACTTAAAACTCTCAATTAACATAGATGGAGTAACAAAAATATTCCATGACAAATCAATATTACACAATATCTTTCCAGAAATCAGCTCTACTAAGGCGAATAGATGGAAAACTCAAACACAAGTAGGGAAACTACACCCTGGAAAAAGCAAGCAAGTAATTTAATTTCAACTCACCCAAAGGAAGATAGTCACACAAACATAATTCCATCTCTATCAACAAAAATATCAGCAAACAAAAATGACTATTGTTTACTTTTTCTTAACATCACTGGTCTCAATTCTGTAATAAAGAGAAATAGACTAACATACTGGACACAATGGAATGCAGCATTTTGGTATATATAGGAAACAAACCTCACTAACAAAGACAGAAACTATCTCACAATTAAAGGCTAGAAAACAATTTCCTAAGCAAATGGTCTCAGGAAACAAACTGGAGTAGCCATTATAATATCAAACAAAATTGACCCAACCAAAAGTTATCAAAAAGATGAGGAAGGAAACTTCATACACATCAAAGGAAAAATCTATCAAGATGAACTCTTAATACTGAAAAACTATGCTCCAATTGCAAGTGCACCTACATTCATAAAAGAAACCTTACTAAAGTTCAAAGCACATATTGCACCTCAAACATTAATAGTGGAAGACTTCAACACCCCACTCTTATCAAAGGACAGATCATGGAAACAGAAACAAAACAAAGCCATAGAGAATCTAACAGACGTTATGAATCAAATTAATTTTACAGATATCTATAGAACATTTCATCCTAAAACAAAAGAATACACCTACTTCTCAACACCTCCTGGTATCTTCTCCAAAATTGAGCATCACAATCAGGCATTAACAGGTACAAGAAGATTGAAATGATCCCATGCATCCTATCCCATAACCACAGACTAGAGCTGGTCTATAACAACAAAAACAGCAGAAAGCCCACATATACATGGAAAGTGAACAACGCTCTACTCAATGATAATTTTATCAAGCAAAAATAAAAAGCAATTAAAGTCTTTTAGAATTTAATGTAACGAAGGCACAACATACTCAAACTTATGAGACACAATGAAAGCAATGCTATGGGTTGGGGATTTAGCTCAGTGGTAGGGCGCTTGCCTAGCAAGCGAAAGGCCCTGGGTTCGGTCCCCAGCTCCGAAAAAAAAAAAAAAAAAAAAAGAAAAGGAAAAAAAAAAAAAAGAAAGCAATGCTATGAGGAAAACTCATAACTCTGAGTGCCTTCAAGAAAAAACTAGAGAGAGCATACACTAGCAGCTTGACAATACACTTAAATCTCTAGAAAACGAAGAAGGAAATACCCCCAAGAGGATTATACAGCAGGAAATAATCAACATCAGGGCTGAAATCAACTAAATAGAAACAAAATGAACTATACAAAGAATCAACAAAACTAGGAGCTGGTTCACTGAGAAAATCAACAAGACAGATTAAACTTAGCCAGACTAACCAGAGGGCACAGAGAATGTATCCAAATAAACAAAATCAGAAGTGAAAAGGGAGAAATAATGACAGAACCTGAGGTAATTCAAAAAAATCATCAGATCCTACTACAAAAGCCTATATTCAACAAAACAAAAATCAGGAGTAAATGGACAATTCTTCTAGACAAATATCAAGTATCAAAGTACTATCACAATCAGATAATCCCCCTAAAGAGCCCTTAACTCCTAAAGAAAGAGACAGATACACAGTTATTAATAGTCTCTCAACCAAATACAGCACTGGAACAGATGGGTTTAGTGTAGAATTCTATCTAACCCTCATAGAAGATCTAGTACTCTCCAAACTATTCAACAAAATAGAAAGAGAAAGAACACTATCCATTTACTTGTATGTAGCCATTGTTAGTCTTATACCTAAACCACACAAAGACCCCCCAAAAAAAGAAAAATTCAGACCAATCTATTTTTTGAATATCAATGTAAAAATATTCAATAATATTCTCACAAATCAAATCCAAAGCATATCAAAACAACCATTCATCATGATCAAGAGGCTTCATCCCAGGGATTCAGGGATAGATCAATATATGGAAATCCATCAATGTAATCCATTATATAACAAACTCAAAGAAGAAAACCATATCAGCATATAATTGGATGCTGAGAAAGCATTTGACAAAACTCAATACCCCTTCATATTAAAAGTCTTGGATGGATCAGGAATTCAAGGTCCAAACCTAAATATAGTAAAAGAAATATTCAGCAAACCATTATTCAACATCAAACTAAATGGAGAAAGTTGAAACCATCTCACAAAAATTCGGGACTAGAATAGGCTGCCTATTCTCTCCCTACTTATTCAATATAGTACTTGCAGTCCTAGCCAGAGCAATAAGACAACAAAAAAAGTCAAAAGGATAGAAAATTGGGAGAAAGAAGTCAAAATATCACTATTTGCACATTATATGATTAGATAGTATATTTACCTGACCCCAAAAGTTCCACCAGAAAACTCCTAAGCCTGATAACCAACTTTAGCAAAGTAGCTGGATAAAAAATTAACTCCAACAAATCAGTAGCCTTCCTCTACGCAAAGGATAAACAGACTGAGAAAGAAATTATTGAAATGACACCCATCACATTAGACACAAATAACCTAAAATACCTCGGTGTGACTCTAACCAAGCACGTAAAAGATCTTTATGATAAGAACTGCAAGTGAAATGAAAAAATTCTCAAAAGATGGAAAGTTCTCCAATATTCATGGATTGCTAGGATTAATATAGAATTGGTCATCTTGTCATAAGCAATCTACAGATTCAATGCAATCCCGATCAGAATTCCAACTCAAATCTTTGTAGAGTTAGAAACAGAAATTTGTAAATTCATTTGGAATAACAGAGCAACCAGGATAGCTCAACAATAAGAGATCTTTTGGGGGAAATCACCATCCCTGACCTCAAGCTGTATTCCAGTGCAATCGTAATAAAAACTGTATGATATTGTGACAGAGACAGATAGGTATATCAATGGCACAGAATTGAAGACCCAGAAATGAACCCACACATCTATGGTCACTTGATCTTTGACAAAGAAACTAAAATCATTAGTGGAAAAAAGATAGCATTTTCAACAAATGGTGCTGGTTCTACTGGTGATCAACATGTAGAAGAATGAAAATTGATCCTTTCTTTTAGGCCAAGTCGATGAAGGACCTTCATATAAAACCAGATATACTCTAACTAATTGAAGAAAATGTGAGGAAGAGCCTAATCACATGAGCACTGGAGAAAATTTCATGAACAGAACACCAATGGCTTATACTCTAAGATCAAGAATTAACAAATGGGACTTCATAAAATGGCAAAGTTTTTGTAAGGGAAAGAATATGTCATCGGGACCAAACCCCAGTGAACAGATTGAGAAAAAAAAAAAACTTTCCCAATCCTGCATCTGAAAGAGGGCTAATATTCAATATATACAAAGAACTCAAGAAGTTAGACTGTAGAAAATCAAATAACCCTATTAAAAATGGTGTACAGAGCTAAACAAAATGTTCATCACCCTTAGTCATCAGTTAAATGTATATCAAAACAACTCTAAGATTCTACCTCACACCAGACAGAATGACTAAGGAACATATATGTGTATATATATATATATATATATATATATATATATATATATATCTTAGGTGAAAGCAGGTATTGGTGAAGATGTGGAGAAAGAACACTCCCCCATTGTTGGTGGAATTTCAAGCTGATACAACCATACTGGAAATCAGTTTGGACTTTCCTCAGAGAATTGGACATAGTACTACCCAAGGAGCCAGGTATACCACTCATGGGCATACACTCAAAAAGGTGCTCCAACACATAACAAGAAAACATGCTCCTCTATATTTATAGAAGCCTTATTTATAATAGTCAGAACCTAGAAATAACCCAAATGTCCTTCAACAGAAAAATCGATGCAAAAAATATGGAACATCTACACAATGGAGTGCTACTTAGCTATTAAAAAAATAACTTCATGACATTCTTAGGCAAATGGATGGAACTAAAAACCATTATCCTGAGTGAGGTAACCCAACTACAAAAAACACACATGGTCTGTACTCACTGATATGTGGATATTGGCACAAAATCTAGGATTACTCAAGATACAATACACAGACCACATGAAGCTCAAAAATAAGGACTGCCAAAATGCAGATACTCTGGTCCTCCTTAATAGGGGGAACAAAAATATTCATAGGATGAGATATGGTGACAAATTTTAGATCCCAGCCTCAAGGAATGATCATTCAGAGTCTGCCACATCTGGAGATCCAGCTCATAAACTTAGAGCCACCAAACCCAGACAGTATTGCTGAAACCAAGAAATGCATGCTGACTGGAGCCTGATATAGCAGACTCCTGAGAATCTCTGCCAGAGCATGATGAATATAGAGGCGAATACTAGCAGCCAACCTTTGAACTGAGAATGGGGTCCCCATTGGAGGAGTTGTAGAAAGGATTGAAGGAGCAGAAGGTGTTCGAAACCTCATAAGAACAACAATAACAAACAACGAGAACTCCCAGGGACTAAACCACTACCCAAAGAGTACACATGGACAGATCCATGTCTCTACTTGCATATGTAGCAGAGGATGGCCTTGTTGGGCACTAATGGGGGGAGAAGCCCTTGGTCTTGCCAATTTACCCCGCCACCCCCCAGTGTAGGAGAATATCAGGGCAGGGAGGCAAGAAGGGGTGTGTGCTTTGGTGGGGGCACACCCTCATAGAAGAAAGGGGAGGGGATATTGTACATGGGGTTTATGGACAGAAAACCTGGAAAGGGGATAACATTTGAAATGCAAATAAAAATATCCAATAAAAAAAGGGAAATCCAGGTGAAAAATATCCAGGAAAGCTGGTACAGTATCAAAAGTCCAAACTTATAAATAATAGAAATAATGGAAGCAGAGGAAGCCCACTATTGTAGAACAAAAATTAGCAGCAAAATCATGGAAAAGAAATGCACAAACCAAGGGACAGGGTGCTTATCAATTTCCAAGACGCAATCAGAATATCAATAGATTAGAGGACAAGAAGTTGCTCACCACATATAATATTCAAAACACTAAATGCAAAAAACAAAAAAAAAATTAAAACCTGCAAGGGAAAAACCTAAATAACATAAAGGCAGATCTATTATAATAATACACATCTTCTCAATTGAAACCAAAATCCAGAAAGACATAGATAATTATGCTGGAAAATTTCAGAGACAACATTAGCCAGTCCAGACTATTGCTTTGTTTTCATTTTAATTTTTGTTTCCTTTGTCTACAATTTATTTTTATTCACTTTACATTCTGATCAAAACTCCCCCTCCCTCCTTTCCTCCGTGTCCCACCTGTATTAGTCTCTATCCAATTTTCCCCTCCCCTTCTCAAGTAGTAGCACCCCTTGTGTACCTGCCCACCAGCCTTTTGTGCAGGATGATAAATTTGAATCTATTTGCATTCTTACACATGCAGATATCTAATTAAAGCTATTTCCTGAAAATACTTTTCCTTTTTCATTGTATGTTTTCAGCGTCTTTGTAACAATCAAGTATCTGTAGGTGTGAGGCTTTATTTCAGGGACTGTGATTTAGTTCCATTCCTCATCCTGTCTGATTCTATATCAATTCCATGCAGTTTTTATTACTATTGCTCTGTAATACAGCTTTAAGATAAAGATGTTGATACATCCAGAAGTTCTTTTATTATACACAATTGTTTTAACTATCATGGGATTTTTGCTTTTCCATATGAAGTTGAGAATTGTCCTGTCAAGCTTTGTAAATAATTATGTTTGGTGAGTCTCTCATTGGATCTGTAGATTGCTTTGGTAAGATGGCTATGTGGTTACATGTTAACCCTACTTATCCATGAACATGGAAGGTCTTTCCATCTTCTGATATCTTCCTCAATTTTCTTCCTTCAGAGACTTGAATTTCTTGTCATACAGGTTTTTCAATATAGATATTTTATATTATTTGTGGAAATTGTAAAGAATGCTGTTTCCCTGATTTCTTTCTCAGCTGGTTTATTGTTTTTATAAGGGAAGGTTACTGGTTTTTCAGTTGATTTATAATCTACCATTTTGTTGAAGGTATTTGACAGCTTATATATACCAGCATATCATATGTAAATATTAAATGTTGATTTTTTTTCATTTACTATCTGTATCCGCATGAACTCATTTAATTGTCTTATTGCACTAGCTAGAACTTGATATATTACATTGAAAAGATGCAGAGAAGATTGACAGCTTGCCTTGTCACTGATTTTAATGGAATTCCTTTAGTTTTCTTTCCATTTAAGCTATTGGTTTGCTGTATATTGATTTTATTTTGTTTAGGTATATTGTCTTGTATCCATGATCGATACAAGGTTCTTAAAATAAATGGGTGTTGTATTTTGTCAAATGCTTTTTCAGCATCTAATGACATGATCATGTTTTTTTTCTTACATGTTTTATAAGCTGAATTACTTTGGTGAATATTCATATATTGAATAACCCCTGCATTTCTCCGATGAATTCTATTTGTTCATGGTGCATTCTTAGATAAATTTAGTGAGTATTTTATTGAGTATTTTTACATCAATGTTTATAAGAAAATTCATCAGAAATTCTCTTACATTGTTGAATCTTTGTCTGGTTTAGTTATCAGACTGTGACCTCATAGAATAAATTAGGTAGTCTTACTTCTATTCCTATTTTGTGGAATAGTTTGAGGAATATTGGTATTAGCTCTTCTCTGAAAGTCTGGAAGAATTCTGCACTAATACCTCTGGCCCTGGCCATTTGGGGGTTATGAGATTTTAATGACTGCTTCTACTTCCTTAAGTATTACAGGGCTATTTAAATCATCTTGCATTGTTAAATATAAATATATAAATATAGTAAATGATAATGAGCTAAAAAATCTCCATTCCATTTAAAATTTTCCATTTTGTCAAATATAGTCTATTGTGGTAGAATCTGATGATTTTTTTGAATTTCTTCAGTTACTGATTTTATGTCTCCCCTGTTATTTCAGATTTTGCTAATTTGCCTTTTAATTAGTTTTACTAAGCATTTTTCTATCTTGATAGTTTTTTCAAAGCACCAGCTCTTGATTTTCTTGATTCATTTTTCTCTTTACTTCTATTGGATTTATTTCAATCATCAGTTTGATAATTTCCTGCTGTTTTCTCCTTGGGGATATGTTTTTTTCTTTTTGTTCTAGAGCTTTCAAGTGTGCTGATCATTTGCTAATATTAAGTTTCTCCAAATTCTTATGAAGTTACAAGAGCTAAGACCTTTTCTCTTAGCATTGTTTTCATTGTGTTCCATAAATTTGAGTAGGTTGTGCCTCTGATTTCATTAAATTCTAGAAAGTTGTTATTTATTTTCATTATTTCTCCCCCTACTAAGGAACCTTTGAATAGAGAGCATGTTGGCTTTCTGTTGTTTCTGTTGTTGTTTAAGGCCAGCTTTAATACATGGTGGTCTAATAAGATGCACAGTTATTCAAATCTTGTATGTATTGAGGATGGCTTTGTGACTGAATATGGTATCAATTTTGGAGAAGATTGCATGATCTGAAAAGTATATTCTTTTGTGTTTGAGCTTACTCTATAAGCTCCTTTAAATTCATAACATCTGTTTAGTTTCATTATTTCTGTTTAGTGTCTTTTCCAATGACCTGTGATAGTATGATGTTGAATATAACCACTATTAATATGCAGGGTTCAATGTGTGGTTTAAGCTTTAGGAATGTTTCTACTACCATGTCGATGCCTTTGCATTTAGGGCGTAGATGTTCAAAATCGAGAGTTTTCCTTATATGAAAACTTATCTTGGTGGAGTTTTCCTTTTATGAGTATGAATTTTACTTCCCATTTTTTATTACTTTTGGCTGAAAGACAATTTTATTAGTTATTAGTATGGTTAGTCTAGTTTGTTCCTTGTGTTTGCTTGCTTGGGGCAACTTTCTCTAGTCCTTTATTCTTAGGTAGTGTCTATCTTTGTTCCTTCAGTTGAGTTCTGTTTCTTATATGCAGTGGAATGATAGATTGTGTTTTCATATCTATTCTGTTAGCCTATGTCTTTCTGTTGGTAATCGGGTCCACTGATGCTAAGAAACTTTAATGTCCAACAATTGTTAATTTCTGTTATTTTGATATTGGTAGTAATATTGTGTATGTGTGTGTGTGTGTGTGTGTGTGTGTGTGTGTGTGTTTTTGTGTGTGTGTGTGTGCATGTTGAGAGAGAGAGAGAGAGAGAGAGAGAGAGAGAGAGAGAGAGAGAGAGAGAGAGAGGGAGAGAGGGAGAGAGAGAGGATGAGAGAGAGAGAGACACTCTTCTTTTTGATTTGGTGGTGTGAAGTGATTAATTTCTTGTGTTTTCTTGGGTGCAATTACCATACATGTATTGGAGTCTTCCTTCTAGTAATTCTTGTAGGGCTGGCTTAGTGGAAAGATATTGTTTCAATTTGGATTACTCATGGAATATCCTGGATTCTCCTTCTATGAATATTTTGCTGGGTATAGTAGTCTGGGGTGATTCCTGTAGTCTTTCAGGGCCTGAAAGTCATCTACCTAGGTCCTTCTATCTTCTAGATTCTTGGTTGAGAAATCTGGTATAATTCTTATAGATCTGTTTTGTATGCTTCATGGCCTATTTTTCTTGCAGTTCTTATAATATGATTTCTTTGTTCTACATATTTAGGCTACTGTGCCAAGGAAATATATTAACCACAAAAATTGATAAAGAAAAACATTTCAAAATAAAACTAAATTTAAGTAGTGTATATCTACCAATTAAGCATTAGAGGAGATATTTAAACAAAAACTTTAATTTGAAAGGTTAACCATATCCATGAAAATGTAATTAATAAATAATCCTAGATGAGTGCTTAAATGTGTAGGGGAGAACACCCCATATCAACAATTAACAGAAGTAAATAAGCACTTCTCATTTATAACTTTCAATATTAGTCATCTCAATTCTTCATAAAATACAAACTAACAAATTGGATTGGAATGTAGAATTCATCTTTCTGCTAGTTACCAAAATACATCTTATCAGAAATTCCAGACATCACTTCAGAGAAAAGGTATGGGGGAAAATATTTCAGACAAATGAACCAAAGAAGCAGGGAGGGGTATCCATTCTTAAATTTGACAAAATAGACTTCAAACCAAGACTTGTCAAAAGAAATGAGAAGACACTGCAGAGTCATCAAAAGGAAAATATGACAAAAGACTACTACAATTATAAACATTTCATCATCAAATATAATGTACTCAATTTCAGAAAGAAGCATTACTAAAGGTAAAATTACATATTAGCAGTTAAACTTCAACACTGTTATAGTGGGTAACTTCGATGCTTCTGTCTCATCAATTATTCAGACAAAACTAAATAACAAACTGGTGAAGTTAAATAACATCACAAATAAAAAGAAGTCTAGAAGACATTTCCAGAATATTTCACTGAAACCAAAAAAAGAATAAACTTCCTCAGCAACTAATAATCTTTTCTATATAATTGAGTATATACGTGGACAGGAAGAAAATCTCAACAAACAAAAGAAAATCCATGCATCCTATCTGACCACGAGGGAATAAAGCCGGACAGCAACTACATTTGCATAACATTTACAAATTCATGCAAATTTAAAAACTCACTATTGATTGGTCAAAACAGAAATTACAAAAAAATTGAAAATTATAACTGATTACAAATGAAAATATCATATACCCAAACCTATGGGACACACAAAAAGGAGTTCTAAAAGGCAAGTGCATAGTAGTAAATATCTACCTAAAAAGATGGAAAGATTCCATTTTAGCAAGTTACAGACACCCTTGAGAACTCTTGAACAGAAGGTAAAATAATTCTCCAAAACAGTAGATGGAAACAAGTAATCAAACCCAGAACTGAAATCTCTAAGACAGAAACAAACAACAATAACACAAAATACAAATAACAATGAAATGAAGAGGGGGATCTTAGACAAAATCAATAATATTGATAAAGCTCTAGCCAAATTAAGTAAAATACAAAGAAAACATCCAAATTAATACATTTAGAAGTAAAAAGCATGACATCAAACAAACTCAAAGACCATCAAGAGAAACTTTAACATATACTATATAAACTACATATATATGTATATATATATAAAACAATATATATATATATAACAGAATATACAATAGAATATATGTATAATGTTATATAGTGAACTACATATGCATATATATTGTTTATAAAATGGAATATATATATATATATATATATATATATATTAAACAGACTTCTAATCTTTATTGAAAGAGAGGTAGTAGTTAAAATCTTTCAGCCAGAGAAAGCACAGGTTGGTTGGACTCAATGAAGAGTTTTATGAGACCTTCAAAGAAGAATGAATGTTACTACTGCTCAAATTATTCCACAAAATGGAAACAGAAGAAATGTTACCCTCATGCCTAAAGCACACAAATATTAAAAAAGAAAAAATTATAGTCAAACATATATGTTCAAAATTCTCAAAAATACTTGAAAATTAATTACAAAGACAATGTGTTTTTTTAAAGGTGATCTATCATAATAAAGTAGATTTCATCTCAATAATCCAGTACTGGTTCAACATATGGTTAATAAATATGATCAATAACATAAACCAAATGAAAGACAATAAAACACAGGATCATTTCATTAAATGCAGAAAGGGAATTTGAAAAACATCCAATGTCTCTTCACAGTAAATATCCTGGAGATATTAGGGATACAAGAGTCATATCTCAACATAGTAATAGTTATCTGTGGCAAACACACAGCTAACATCACACCAAATAGAGACAAACTCAAAATGACTCTACTAAAATCAGGATCAAGACAGGGTTTTTCACTTTTGCCACATATTCTATAGAGTCCTTGGTGGCTTAAATGGAACAATAAGACAACTTGGAGGTAAAGGGGAAAAATATAGAAAAAGAAGAATTAAAATAAAATTAAAATTGTATTTATTTTAAGATGAACAGGATGCATACATAAATAATTTTAAAACTTCACCTGGAAACTTCTACAGCTAGTAAACACTTTCAGTAAATTATTGGGATACAACATAACACAAAAAAATCAATAGCATTCCTATATACAAATGACAAATCAAATAGAAAATAAATAAGAGAAATAATCATTTTACCTTTTAAAATGATTTCAGGAAACACTAACCAAGAATATAAAACACTGTGCAAAACAAATTTTAAAATATCAAATAAAAAATTTTAAAAATGATATCAGAACATAGAAAAAGTACACATGGTTATCGATTGGTGGGCTTAATATAGTTCTAATAATTTTTAAAATGTTTAGTTTATCCAAAGCAATATACAGATTTAATGCATCCCCCAGCAAAATTCTGGCAAAATTGTCAGAGATCTTGAAAGGATAATTTTGAGCTTTTTTTATGGAACGCACACACACACACACACACACACACACACACACACACACACACACACACACACACACACTCCACACACACACACACACACACACACACACACACTCACACACACACACACACACATACACACACAGGTCGTGCATCTGTGCACACGTCTCACACACACATAGGTGCACTTGCATGCATACATGTATATATATATATATATATATATATATATATATATATATATACACACCCAAAATGGAACAAAAAACCCTAGCATAGCTAAAGCACTCCTGATCATGAAAGAATAGTTATATGTTACCAGGATCTCAGCTTTCAAGTTGTCCAACAGAGCTACAGTATTGGCATAAAAACAAAAGACATTCATAAATAAAATTAAATTGAAGACCCAGATATAAATCAACTTTTTCAAAGAAAGCAGAAGCATACACAATTAAAAGCATATTTAGAAAAGTTTATTAGCGATACTGGATAACTGCATGTAAAAATGGAAATAGAGCTCTATTTATCATGCTGCCCAAAACTCAATTGCTGATGGATTGGGGATATCAGCATAATGTCAAATTGTTCAGATATCCTGAACTCTGAACCTGATATAAGAGAAGATATGGAAGAATATCAATCTCTGGTTCAGAAAAGGAATTTTGAACAGGACATCAATAGTGCAGGTGGTAGGACCCATGAAATGGAAAAGTTTCTGTATGGCAAAAGACTGTCATTCTGACAAAGCAGCAGGCTACAAAGATGGAAAAAATCTTTACCAATTACACATCTGACAGAGAGTTCCTGTTTAAATTACAAAAAGAAACCATTGAACTGAGAATAGTGTCCCCATTGGAGGAGTTATAGAAAAGATTGAAGGAGCTTAAGGGGCTTGCAACCCCATAACAACAACGATACCAACCAACCAGAGCTCCCAGGGACAAAACCATCATTTAAAGAGTACACATGGACAAACCCATGACTCTAGCTGCATTTGAAGCAGAGGATGGCCTTGTTGAGCACCGATGGGAAGAGAAGCCTTTGCTCCTACAAAGGCTGGAACCCCCAGTTAGGCATATCAGAGTAGGGAAGCAGGAAAGGGTGGGTGGTTAGGGAGGAAGACCACCCTCAAAGATGAAGGGAGAGAGGGCATGGGAAGGGTGTTTACAGATGGAAAACCGGAAAAGTGAATAACATTTTAAATGCAAATAAAAAATACAATACAAATATTTAAAAAAATGAAGAACTGAAAAATTTGTACATCAAGGACAAACATGCACTAACCTCAAATTGAGCACAGAGCTAAACAGAGGGTGCTCAAAGCTGTTCTCAATGGACCAAAAAGCATTTAAGGCAGTACTGAACATTTTCAACCATCAAGGAAATAAAACCAAAATCGTTCTGAGATTCCATCTCACACCTGTTGGAATGGCCAATATCAATAACACCATTGACAGCTCATGATGGCAAGGATGATGTAGGGTAAAATAAAGAATCATCCATTGCTTGCAGGAATATATATATATATATATATTCATATATATATTCATATATATATACATACATATATATATACATACATACATATATATATACGTTTGTGTGTGTGTGTGTGTGTGTGTGTGTGTGTGTGTGTGTGTGTAATATCCATTTTATAAATCAGTGAGCTGGTTCCTCAGGAACCTAAAATAGATTCACATCAAGGTTCAGCTTTACAGTTCTTGTGCATATATCTGAAGTGTCGTACATTCTACTAAAGAGACAGCTTCTCAGGCATGTTGACTGTTGCTTTTATCATAATAGCTAGAAATTTGAAATAGCCTCAGTTAAATAAAGAACATGAGGTATGTTTATACAGCAAAATATTACCCATGTTAAAAAAAAATCCCAAATGTTTCAGGTAAATGGGTAGAGTTAGAAAAAAGAAATGAATATTTTAAGCTTTTGATAGACATTCTACTAGCTGAATAACCACAGAGGTTATGTTTAGAGTAATGAATTAGGGGGAGGTAAGAGAATATAATTATATTGGTAGATTGTGTTCGCAAGTTGTATGTCAACTTGATACAATTTAAAATCATCTTTAAAAAGGGAAATAATTAAGAAAATGCTATCCAGCAGCTGACTGAATGAATGGTCAACCAGTGACTAGCCCAACCTGGAATTTATTCCTTTGAAAGGCATCCATCCCAGACATTATTACTGATGTTATGTTGTACTTGCAGACAGGAACCTAGCCTGGCTATCCTCGGACCGGCTCTACAAGCAGTTGATTAAGACAAATGCAGACAGCCCTAGATAAGCACTTGATAGAGTTTGGGACCTCTATGGAAGAGTTAGGGGAATGACTGATTCAACTGAAGGGGATGGCAGACCCACAGAAGACCAACAGGATCAACTAACCTGAACAAGACAGCTCCCAGAGACTGAGTCACCTACCAAAGAATATATATTGCCTGGTTCAATGCAGCTTGCCCATACGTAGCAGAGGGCTGCCTTGTCTGGCCTCAGTGGAAGAGAGTGTGCCTAGTCCTGTAGAGACTTGATGCCCAGAGTGGGCAGATATTTCTGGAGACACCCTCTCAGAGTGGAACAGAAAAAGGGATTGGGAAGAAGTCTGCAATGGGAGGCAGGACGGGGCAGCTTTGGGGCATAAATCAAATAGTTATTTATTAAAATTAAAATAAAATGCCTCCAAAAGACTGAACTGTAGGCAAGCCATTTTCCTAATTAATGACCTATGGAGTAGAGACCAGCCCTCTGTGATGGTACCACCTTGAATCAAGTAGCGCTGAGTTCTACAAGAAAACAAGCTGACAAATTCATGAAGCCAGTAACAGCCTCTGTCAGATTCTGCCTCCAGGATCCTGCCCATTTGCCTGTCTGTTCTGACTTCCTTCAATGATGAACAGTGCTGTGGATGTGTAAACTGAATAATGCCTTTCCTTTTCCAAGTTTCTTTGCTCATGATGTGTTATCACAGAAAAAGAATCCCCTAAGACACAGAGAAACGAAGTATAAATTGGAACAGAAGGATTAAGTGGAAACACTATGGACGAGGGTGGTAAGTGAGAATATTTGGGGAGGGACAGAGAACGCTATGAGACTGAGTGGTTTTGTGGGAATTTACCACAATGGACCTATCTTAAAATGTAAACATATGAGGAAGAAGTTTAGATAAAAATCATCAAATAAGGGGAAAGTCCTATCATCAATTAATCCTTTTTCTTCAGGGGAAATATCTCCTGCCAGGAATAGGTTATATTAACAGCAGTGAGTTTCACCTAAATGAGTTGTTGGTCAAAGTGGCCTGATGAAAACCTCCAATTGAGGGTCTTAGCAAGGATATTGATTGCTCACCAAAAGCTGATAATAAGTCCACACTGCTGAAGCCAAAATGTTATATCTCCTTTTAGTGATAGGAAACAGGAATGCTTGTGAGCAATGTGCTGTTACAGTTTTTCTATCGCTTGGTAATGATAAACCAGAATTAGAAATTATATAATTCTAATATTTGTTCATTTATCATAACAGCATTTGAAAGCAATAAAAAACATAAATTCTATATTGTAAAATTTTCTTTCAAAAGATTTTATGATTTTTTTAAAAGAAAAACACATTGATTCATAAACTCCTTTTCTGTATAATGCCTACAAGATATCTGTCTATCTGTCAGGCTGTTATTTATCTAATCTAACCTATCATGTCTGTCTGTCTATCATCTATCTATCTATCTATCTATCTATCTATCTATCTATCTATCTGTCATCTATCATGAAATTTCTGTTATTCATCTTTATTGTTCTAGCATACGTATCATATCTGTCTATCATCTACCATTTATCAGTCTTCATCTCTCTATCTCTCCATCTCTCCATAATCACTTTTCAGGAATAATATATACAGTACTGTCTTATTTTTTCACACAGTTGAAAAATGTAAAATACACATCACCAAATGAATGTCAAAACTAACACTATAATAAGAGTAAAATATAAAGTTTGGATAAATCTTCATACACTTAGGTTGAGAGAAAAAAATATCAGAAACAGTGAAGCATCACAGAAAGCAAGTACTTTCCAGTTACATATCATTCTATAATATTCAATCTAAGGGACAACATTAGAAATATTATGTTATTATGTAGACAAATATGTTGGGATAGAGTAGTCTACATCAGTATCAGAGAATAGTCTCTGATAAATATTCACTATTTATTAAATAATAAATATTTATTAAATCTTATTAAATTTATTGAATATTAAGTAAAACTGATAAATATTAACAAATATACACAATAAGACCATTTATCAAAATTCATAGAAAATATACTTTAAATATGTTCATTTCCTTATCTTAAATAAGCTTTAGCAATTTGCATTTATATAATGGAAGATGAGTGAGAATAAATTTTGAGAGATTCCATATATATATATATTCAAAAACTTTTAAGATAATTAAAAAAACATTTAATCAGGACTTGATACTATGTTAACTTAAATAGTATTAATTTTCAGTTATGTTAATGGTATTATAGTTATGGAAAACATCTTGTCAGAAGCACATACTGGATGTGTCTAAAACTAATTAAGAAAAATTTGATAATAAAGACACAAGTGAGAAAGCATTAATAGTAAAGTAAAATGACATGACAGTTTATATTACACTTTATGTTCTAGATATTTCTTTCTTTCCACTATGGGAAGGATAAGAAAACAAGTGTTTATATTTTAGTTGTTAGCTACATTACTAACTTTCTTTGGCCTTAAAAAATACAAGTCATTCTTAAGTTCATTGTATGAAAAACCATTAAAATGTTCTTCAAGGAAGATTTTCTTCATTTTAATCTCTCATAAAAATTAGTCTATTAAAAAATCAAAATAAAGAAAAGTAAGCCTAAGATATATCATGAGATGTAACAGGAAATAAAACAGGCAATTGAGTTATGCAGATTTGTTTCTAAAATGTTCTTTAATACTGGTCTCGAAGGTGGACATGTGTGTGTGTGTGTGTGTGTGTGTGTGTGTGTGTGTGTTTGTATGTGTGTGTGTGTTTGTATGTGTGTGTGTTTATATGTGTGTGTACCAGGGAATGGCCACATTACCATATGCTACCTACAGTGAGTATTTCCAGATTTAGAAATGATTAAGGGTTGGAGATTTAGCTCAGTGGTAGAGTGCTTGCCTAGGAAGCGCAAGGCCCTGGGTTCGGTCCCCAGCTCCGAAAAAAAAAAAAAAAAAGAAAAAGGAAGAAATGATTAAAAATTGAACAGGGTTACACTGAAAAACAAACAAACTAACAAACACATTTGTCTTCAAAATCTAAAATCAATCTGGTATATTTCCTATACTTTTGGTATGCTGCTGTTCTCTCCATTGATGGCTTACTGCAAAACTGATAATGCAATGTTTAAAAGACTTTATTCCTCTAGTTGTCAGGCAATGAATACATTCTATAAGCACAAAAACTACTGGGAATAAAAAGGAAAAACTTTTCTTTATCATTACAAACTTCCCCAAAGCCAAATACTAGTAGTAGTTACTTAAACTATAATTATTGTTACTGCTATAGTTATTATTATTTTATTCATTTATATCCCAAATTGTCACCCTTCCTGGTCCCATTCACATGGTTCTTTCTCACATACCCTATCTTCTTCACCTCTGAGAGAATGCTTTCTCACTCCATCCCCCAACATCCCAAACTCCCTCATGCATAAAAGTCATTACAGGACTAAGTATATCCTCTTCCACTAAGACCAGACAATGCAGCCCTCTATCACATGTTGCCAGGGACCTTGGACCAGCACATACATGCTCTTTGTTGGTGACTTAGTTTCTGGGAGCTCACAGGTGTCCATGTTAGTTGACACTGTTGGTCTTCCTATGCAATTGTCATATCCTTCAGTGTCTTCAGTCCATCTCCTAACTCTTTCACACTGAATGTTGGGACCTCGCCCATAAAAATAATCATGGGAAGAAAAGGGAGGGAGGGCATTGGGTGGGAAATGGGAGGGGAAGAAGAAAGGAGGCAGGATCAGGCATGGGACAAAACAGAGGAGAAGTCCAAAAGGACAGGAGAATGAAGGGATATATGCAGCTTCCGGGGGTGAGGGTAAGGAGTAGGGGGAACTCTAGTTTCTTTTTATCATTTATTTGTCCTCAAGGAAAAGTATATATGACATTTCAAGTGTACAAAAATCTGGATGACAAAGTAGATACCATAGAAGAGATGTCAAAAAAGCTCATCAAACGCTACTTAAGACTTGCTTTGTGTTTAATGTATGTCTTCTCATAGTCATGAAAAATGACCGCGAAGAAAATCAGCCATAGGTCTTCTTTGTGTTGCTAAGTTTTTGTAGAGGTATACAAACGTCAGTGTTGGAGCACCTATAGTAAACACGTGGCCAAGTGCAGAGGAGTGGAAATACAGGTCATGCCAATGCACATGATAATAAGCCTCCTGAAATGCTATCCTTGGCTGCGAGTGAAGCACAAGGCATTTAATATTTCCTTCATGGGATTATTGCTAACTCCTTTCTGCTTTGTATTTTTCCCCTACTACACTAAAAATATACAAATAATCTTTTTAATTGTTCATGAGAACTTATTAAATTCCCATCTTATGATGAGATTTCATTCTTTTAATCAGCAGATACTTGGAACCTAATAGAAAAATGAAATGATCAGTGTGAGCACACTGTACATAGACCTTGCTTTGTTTTGATAATTGAACAGGAAGGAAACTTTAAACTGACACGTTTGCAGAATTTAATTTAACAAACCATATTTTTTCATCTAATTAGAATTTAAAGTGGTTTTTTATATCAAAGATGAGCCATCTAACATCTACTATACAGTGCTCATTGAGAATTCTCACTCTGCAAAGTACTGGGTATGAATTCCTACAATCATGTTATTCGTTTTCTCTTCTTCCTAGCAACAAATGGAAATTCTTAGCTGACATATGTGCAAAAGGAGTAAAGATTGCAATTTACTAAACTGATTAAATCTAGATTAAACAGAATATTTTGTTTCAGTCAGACTATCAACCCATAAACAATAGACTTTTGCCAAAACAAAGTACCAGTATTTTTATTAGAACAAGAAGTTCATTAGTGATTAAGTCATTAGAATGTTTGCCTGCTTTACCTACATAAAGATCCAGGACACTAGGATATTAAATCAACTGCCTATCTATGGACAGTTGATAATAGGAAGGAAATTCTTATTGATTTAAGGAGTGTATAATTTGCTAGGATTCTCTGAATCTACAAAATCATGGTTGTTCTAAAACAAGAAAGCAAAACTTTAAGAGCAGAAAGTAGCATTATACCTTTTTTTTAAAAAAAGATAACAAGTTCATAATTATTATACAAATTAATCAGATTATCTATCTTACTTACTGGAACCATATGACTGCAGTCAGTACAAAAAGACTTAGTGATCAGTCTTTAGTCAAGAATAAAGAAAATTAATGGTATTTTCATAAGTATAGGTAACGATTGATTTATTTTTAGAGAAGAAAAGTGGAAAGACTTTCTTTAAAACCAAGTCTGAAAAAAAACTTTAGTTTGCTTATAATTTATAAAATAGTATATATTAGTGATCTACCCAGTGCTCAGTCCAATGTACCCTTTGTATGTAGGCTGCTACCAGAAGGCTCTGCTCATATTACAATTAGATCTTCCTGGAAAGACTAGCAAATCAACAGAGATGTTCAGGGTTGGATTTCTACTTATGTGATTCTAATTTATGGCTCGTCAACATTAAAAAGTAATGAGATCTATTGTGAAATTTCCTTTAGGTAGTCTTCCTTGTTCATTATAGGTATTAGCATTGAAACAGTTTTAAAACATACATACATATTACTTGTGACTGTCATATAGATAACTGCATGTTTACTTTTAGATTAAATATTTGTACATGTGGAAACGTGATTCAGTATGAAACTATGATGCTTGCGATGTTGATATCATTATAATATTTTTTTAAATTTCAGCTAACATATTTATTTTTCTGAATGCCTTTTGTTTTTGGCTTCTTTTCCTACATTAGCAGAGTCAGAGGCTTATTTATTCTCCTGTGTTTTCCTTATTATTTTTTATTTATTTTTCCCGAATTTTCTTTTTAATGAGTAAATTTAATTATATATAACATTTTCAAATCTCCTATGTTTCTCCATTTGTACCTTGAACAGAATGACTTTTATTGGTTTTTTGGTTTTAAGGTATCCTTAATTTTTTTTGTAATGACAAGATTTTATACCTTTCATATTTTGTTTCTCTTTTACCGTCTTTTGTAACTAATTTGTGTTTGTTTTCTTGAAGAAACTTATGAGGCTTAGAAATACCTTTGAAGATTTCTTTTGGACATTGTGGCAATTGTTCTAATATACCATATTTATATTCATTATATTTATTTTGTTTCTTCTATCAAATCTTTGAAACTATTTCTTATTTCCTTTTAAAATCATTATTATTTGGAGTTTATTGTAGATTTTATAAAATCACACTTTAGACCAAGGATACATGTGGTACATTACATATTTAGTGAACTCAACTAGGGTTATTTAATTAGAACCCAGTTATGTGCCCTCTGCACAGGAGTTCTGTCCCTTCCCATGCTGTTATCTTAGAACATTTTTTGAGTAGCTCATTCTAGTTTCTATAGTGTTATGTGTTATGTTGCTTCATTATACTACACTCAAAGATCTCCTATGGTATTCATGAGTGTAAGTGTACCAGTCTGGGGAAGATACTAATTCCTAAGATTTGGGACATTCCTGATGATAAGTGTATATTCATGAGAAACATTTTAAACACATTGAATTCTGGAGTGGTTTAGTATACAGAAACATTTAGGTGTAAGAAAATAAATGACTAATATGAAATAGCTACATGAACATTTCCCTTATAATCCCTGTTTTGGGTCTACACAATTAAAATTGGAGAATAAATGCACAATGAGATATAGAAATAAAACTACCTAATTATTTTGGTGACAAGCTTTTGACTAACTATTTATTGGGAAGGATGGGTATGTGGTATTTATCAATATTTCAGTAGTATTAAACCATAAATCACAATGTAAAGGACAGTACAATTAAAAAAGTAGAACTCAGGAAAATTGATTATAAAGGAATTAAGGTGCCAAGGACTTTTCAAATCTTCTTTTCTTTGTTTTGTTTCAATGAATATGAGTTCACTGATTTTTTCTGCAGATATGTTAAGTATACATATTTTATATTAGTTTACTTCTGTTTCTGTGACAAAATATTCAGAAAAAAAGTAGTTGAAAGGATATAGGTTTTATTTTCATTGTAATTCTATGGAGATAAACTCCACCATATTATGAAAGGCACAACAGGAAGGTTACTAAATTAGCCCTACACTTAGGAAACAAGGAAAGAATAGAAAATTTGCCCAGGCCATTTATACTCAAATCCCAGTAGTTAACTCATTAGAGAGAGTTGTTCCATTTGCATGAGTCTGTAGGTGTTTTGTTGTTTCTGGTATTGAAATCCATCTGTAATTCGTTCTGGTCTGAGAGGATACAGGAAGTTACTGCAGTTTTCTTGTCTCTGCTGAGAATTGTTTTGTGACCTAGTATGTGGTCAATTTTGGAGAACATTCCATAAAACAATAGAAAGAAGGTATATTATTTTCTGTTCTGGTGAAAGTTTCTGTAGATATCTGATGTCCATTTCTCAGTTTAGGTTTTTCTACATGGATCACCCATTGGAAAAAGTAAGGTATATAAACCTCTGAGGTATGTGTGGGTTCAATATGTGGCTTAAGTTTTAATAATTTAAAAAAAATGGGTACTCTTGCATATCAGACACAGATGTTAAGAATTAAAACAATGTCTTGGTGGGTTTTTTCCTTTAATGAGTATGAAATATCCTTACTCATCTCTTCTGTTTAATTTTGGTTTGAAGTCTATTTTGTTAGATGTTAGAATTGCTATAACAGCTTACTTCTTGGGTACATTTGCTTGGATACCTTTTTCCTGCCCATCATTCCCATTATTCTGTGGTAATGCCTGTTTTTGATGTTGAGGCATGTTTCTTTCTCTTTTTTTCAATATCATTTTTCTTTGAAATGTTATGTTTTTCATTTCAAATATTATACTCTTATCCCCTTTCCTATAACCCCCTTCCTTTACTTCTCTGCAGATACTCCCATTCACACCACCCTACACCAACCTCAACACCATGGCATTATCCTACAATGGGGAAACAAGCCTTTAAAGGACCAAGTGTTTTTCTTCCTATTGATGTGGGACAATGCCATGCTCTCCTACATATGTGGCTGGAGTCATGGGTCCCTCCATATGTACTCATTGGTTGGTGGTTTAGTCCCTGGGAGTACTGGTGGGGTTTGGTTGGTTGATAGTGTTGTCCTATGTTGTTGCAAACCCTTTTAGCTCCTTCTGTCTTTTCTCTAACTCCTCCATTAGGGTCCCCATGCTCAGTCCAATGGTTTTCTGCAAACATCCACCTCTGTATCAGTAGGATTCTGGCAGAGCCTCACAGGAGACACACATATTTGGCTCCTGTCAGCTAGCACTTCTTGACATCAGCAGTAGTGACTGGGTTTGGTGGCAGCATATGGTATGGATCACAGGTGTGGCAGTCTCTAAATGACCTTTTCTTCAGTCCCTTTACCACTCTTTGTCCCTGTATTTCTTCCCATGAGTATTTTGTTCTCCTTTCTAAGAAGGAATGAAGCAACCACATTTTGGACTTCTTTCTTCTTAAGCTTCATATGATCTGTGAACATTTTCTGAGATATTCCAAGCCTTTGGACTAATACCCAATTATCAGTGAGTACGTACCATTTGTGTTCTTTTGTGACTAGTTTACATCACTTGGGATGATATTTTCTAGTTACATCTATTTGCCCAAGAATTTCATGTAGTAACTTTTTTAAAAATAGCTGATTAGTACTCCATTGTGTAAACTACCACATTTTCTGTATCCATTCCTCTGTTGAAGGACATCTGGATTCTTTCCAGCTTCTGGCTATTATAAATGAAGCCACTATGAATATGGGAAAGCATGGGAGAATCCTTTTTCCATATAAGAACTTCTTATATGTTGGAGCATCTTTTGGGTTTATGCCCAGGAGTGGTACAGTTGGAGTACTATGTCCAATTTACAGATGAACCACCAGACTGATTTCCACGGTGGTTGTACCAGCTTTCAGTCCCACATAGAATGAAGGAGTGTTCCTCTCTTCACATCCTTGCCAGCATCTACTGTCACCTGAGATTTTGATCTGAGCTATCTTAACTGTTGTGAGGTAGTATCTCAGGGTTGTTTTGATTTGCATTTCCCTGATGAGATGCCTAAGGATGTTGGACATTTCTTTCAGTGCTTTACAGACATTCAGTCTTCTTCAGTTGAAAATTCTTTGTTTACCTCTGTATCTCATTTTTTATTAGGATTATTTGTTTCTCTGGAGCCTAACTTATTGAGTTCTTTGTATATTTTCAATATTAGCCCTCTCTGATATAGGATTGGTAAAAACCTTTCCCCAATATGATGGTTGCCTTTTGGTCCTACTGAAAGTGTCCTCTGCCTTACAGAAGCTTTGCAATTTTATGAGGTCCCTTTTGTTGATTCCTGATCTTAAAGCATAATCCATTGCTGTTCTGTTCAGGAAATTTTTTCCTATGCCAATGTGTTGGAGGCTCCTCCCCACTTTCTTTTCTATTAATTTCAGTGTACATGGTTTTATGTGGACTTCTTTGAGCCACTTGGACTTGAGCTTTGTACAAGATAAGAATGGATCTATTTTCATTCTTCTTCTTGTTGACCTTCACTTGAATTGGCACCATTTGTTGAAAATGCTATCTTTTTTCATTGGATAGTTTTAGTTCCTTTGTCAAAGATCAAGTGACCTTAGATGTATAGATTCATTTCTGGGTCTTCAATTCTATTCCATTGATCTAACTGTCTGTCTCTGTACCAATACCATGAAGGTTTTTTTTTTTCTTTTTACCATGATTGCTCTGTAATACAGATTGAGTTCAGGGACAGTGATTATCCATAATTTCTTTTATTGTTAAGAATAGTTTGAATTAACCAGGAGTGTGAATCCTATTTTAGCATCAATTCTATTTGTCTGTGTCTTTTTGTTGGGGAATTGAATGCAAATGGATGTTGTTAGATATTAAAATCCAACACTTGTTAATCCTTGTGACTTTGATGTCATTGACATATTGACATCTGTGTTTGTGTCTGTCCCTGCAGATCTCTCTCTCTCTCTCTCTCTCTCTCTCTCTCTCTCTCTCTCTCTCTCTCTCTCTCTGTGTGTGTGTGTGTGTGTGTGTGTGTGTGTGTGTGTGTTTTCCTTCTTTTTTTTCTGATGTGAGATAATTTATTTCCTGTTTTGTCGTGGGTATAATTAACCGCCTTGGGCTGGAGTTTTCCTTCAAGTACCTTCTGTGATGCTGGATTTCTGGATAATTGTTTAAATATGACATTGTAATGGAATATCTTCTTTTCTTTATCAGTGGTGATTTGACGAATATATTAGTCTGGACTGACATCTTTGGTATTTTACAGTCTGCAAGTCATCTGTCCAGGCACTTCTGGCTTTTAAGGCCTCCACTGAGAAGGCAAGTATTATTCTAATATGTATGTCTTCACATGGTTTTTGAATTTTCTTCTATAATTTTGTTAAAAGTATTTTCTGGGCCATTGAGCTGGAAATCTCCAATTTTTATTCCTATTAAATTTTTGTTTGATATTCCCATCTAGAATCCCAGATTTTCTGGATGTTTTGTATCAGAAATATTTCATATTTTCTTTGATGGATCTATCTATATCATCTGCTTTATGTTCAATGCTTGAAATTTTATCTTTCATTTTTCTATTATGTGGTGATGCCTGCATCCTTGTTCTAAGATGTTCCAATTCTTTAATTCCTCTGTTTATGTTATTTGTTTATCTTTTTATTGCTTTTATTTTTATTTTCACATCTTGAATATTTTCATTCATTTTCTTTATTTGTTTATTTGTTTTTTCTTGGTTTTCTTTGAAAGGTTTTTTATTTCCTCAGATATTTTGTTTTTGCGTTCTTGGTTTTCTTCAAGACATTTATTCATTTTCTCCTTAATTAACTCTATTATCTTCAAACAGCTGGCTTTAAGGTCAATTTCTTGCAAATCAAAACAACCCTGAGATTCCACCTCACACCAGTCAGAATGGCTAAAATAAAAAAACTTAGGTGACAACAGATGGTGGCAAGGATGTGGAAAAAGAGGAACACTCCTCTATTGTTGGTGGGACTGCAAACTGGTACATTCTCTCTGGATATCAGTCTGGAGGTTCCTCAGATAATGGGACATTGGACTACCTGAGGACACAGCTATACCTCTCCTGGGCATATACTCCAAAAGATGCTCTAACATACAACAAAGATACATGCTCCACTATGTGTCTTTATAATAGCCAGAAACTGGAAAGATCCTAAATGCCCTTCAACGGAGGAATGGATACAGAAATGTGGTACATCTACACAATGGAGTACTACTAAGCAATCAAAAATAATGAATTCATGAAGTTCATAGGCAAATGGGTGGAACTAGAAAATATCATCCCGAGTGAGATAACACAATCACAAAAAAGCACACATGGTATGCACTCATTGATAAGTGGATATTAGACCAAATACTCGATTTACCCAAGATGCAATGCACGGACCACATGAAACTGAAGAAGGTTGACCAAAATTCAGATGCTTCACTCCTTCTTAAAAAGAGGAACAAAAATATCCATAGGAGGAGATAGGGAGGCAAAGTTTAGAGCAGAGCTTCAAGGAACGACCATTCAGAGCCTGTCCCACATGTTTATACACACACACATGCACACACACACACACACACACACACACACACACACACATACAGTCACTGAAACTAAATAAGATGGTTGAAGCTAAGAAGTGCATGCTGACAGGAACCAGATATATATCTCTTCTGAAAGACACATCCAGAACATGTCAAATACAGAGGGGAATGCTACCAACAAACCACTGAACTGAGAACAGGATCCCCGTTGGAGGAATTAGAGCAAGAACTGAAAGAGCTGAAGGGGCTTGCAACTGCATAAGAATAAAAATGCCAACCAACCAGTGCTTTCAGGGACTAAACCACTACCCAGACTATACATGGGCTGTCCCTGGGCTCCAACTGCATATGTAGCAGTTAATAATGTTGTTGGGGCACCAGTGTAAGGGTAAACTCTTGGTCCTGCCAAGGTTGGACCACCAGTGTAAGAGATTGTTGTGCGGAGAAGGAGGATGTATGGGGAGGGGAACACCCTTATAGAAGGGGAGGGGGAGGGTCAGGTGGCTGATCTGTAAAGGGAATAACATTTTAAATGTAAATAAGAAATGCGCAATTTAAAAAAGAATGGAAAAAACAGTCCATTTCTTGTGACACAGCTATTTTGGAATATACAGAGCTGGGCTTTCATGGTATACATTCTTAACCATCATGGAAATGCAAATCTAAAGTGTTTTGAAATTCTATTTTATACCTTTCAAATAGCTAATAACAAAAATACAAGTGACAACTCACGTTGGCAATAATTTGGAGCAATGTGAGCACTCCTCTATTGTTTGTAGTAGTGCAAACTTTTCACTCACTTTGGAAATCAATATTGACATTTCTTAGAATATTGAAAATTTATTTACCTGAAGATCCAGCTATACTACTCCTAGGGATATACCTAAAGCACACTCTACCTTATCAAAAGTACACTTGCTCAACTATGTTCCTAGCAGCTTTATTGATTATATGTAGAAACTTGAAATAACCTAGATATTCCTCAACTAAAGAATAAGTATAGGAAATCCAGTATGTTTGCACAGTAGAGAATTTTATTCAGCTGTTAAAAAATGACAGAGAAATTTTTACTCCATTGATACAAATATAAAAAGTCAGCCTAAGGGAGGTAATCCCAATCTAGAAAAATAAACATATTATGTATATTAACTGTAAAATACAGAATAATCATGTTACAATCCACAAAGAGAGGCTAAGTAACAAGAAGGGGGAACAAAAGGTTCTCACTGGTAAGAAAGATTAAACAGGTGGATGTGAAACAGTTAGAAATGGGAACAGGAGAGATCAATTAGGGGATGGAGCAAGAGAGTACTAGAAAAGAAGACTGGAATTAGGAAGCACTTGTTTATTGGAAACATACTACAGTCTATGAGGTGATACTAGCAAAGACTCATAATAATCAGGAATATACAGTCTGAACCAACATCTTCTGTAAGTAGGAAAAACTTCCAATAGAGATATGGGACACCAACACAGACATAAAACTTCAGTCTACAAATTGTCTTCCTGCAAGATATTCTGGAATAAAATGGTATAGAACCTATGGGAGTTGCCAACCAATGGCCTGACTAACAAAACACCCATGCCAGGGGAAGCAGTTCGTGCATGACACTGCCAGTGGTTGGAAGGGAGGTCAGGAACCTGAGACTGGAAAGCTCAGAGATCAAGTATAGGGCTAAACAGAGCTGGCAAGAAAAAATATCAATGACATGATTCATAATGGTACTCTGCTATACTTATAGACTGGAGCCTGGCATAATCATCATCAATGATACTTCATTCAGCAATTGGAAGGAGAAGATGATGAATATCATAGGCAAAAATTAAATGGAGCTCAGAGAGTCTTCTGAAAGAGGGATAGGAATGGTTGTAGGGACCAAAGGGATCAAGTACACTGTAAGAACAAAGGCCACATATACAACTAATCAGGGATCATATGGATCAAAGAGTCTGCATAGCCCTGACCAAGGTCCTCTTCATATAAGTTATAGTTATTTAAAATGATGTTATTATGGGAAATATAACAAGAGGAATGGGTGTTTTTCTGACTCCTTTCCTGCTTTTGTGTCCCTTTTCCTCACACTGGGTTACCTTTTCCAAAGTATAATTCCTTGTATGAGGTATGAGGTATGAGGAATGAGGTATGAGGTATGAGGTATGAGGTATGAGGTATGAGGTATGAGGTATGAGGTATGAGGTTATGATTCCAAGTATTATCGTATCTTATTATTTCATATTTGGTTTCTATCCATAGAGGTCTGCTCTTTTCTGAAGTAGACCAGAAAGGGAGAAGATCTTGGGGATAGGGAAGGAAGGGGACAGGACTGAGAGGATAAGTGAGAGAGGGAGAAGAAAATGCCATTGGGAGTTTTATAAGGTAATAATAATAATAATAATAATAATAATAATAATAATAATAATAAACAGTCAAAGGAAAAGGAAGTTTCGTTCAGTCACCAGCTCCGAAAAAAAAGAACCAAAAACGGAAAAAAAAAAAAAAAAAGAATCGTAAGGAAAAGGAAGTTTCTGGTAGTGTCATGAGATAGAAAATAATATGGAAAATTCACATGGCATCTTGCTAAAGGAAGACCCATGAGAGGACCCATGATGTTCGGAAAGAGGAAAAATAGAACCTAGAGGACAGTAATGGGGCATTTATATATCCTACCTTGCAAGGTTTCTTTCATCTTGCATTTTTGTTGACCTTCACTTCATGGAGAGAGGCACCACACAAAATGTCTCCTATCACCCAAGCTAGGTCTGGTCACTCCAATTGACTATTACTGATTTGGTGGGGGCCTGGCCTTTCTGCTGTATTGTGCCTCTAATGCTGATTCACACATGATATCCTGATACTATTGAACTGGTCTGCTGGAATCATAGCAAACAGATATCAGAGTCATCCCTAATAAATATATCTAAGCATGTCTACATCAACTGGTCCTATTTATCAACCCCACCTTCAGATGGTGGTTTAGAATGGGGTTCAAAGCATTTGAGAATACTTGTTAAAAGTAGGTTTGAAAACTTAAGCCTCGGGACCACAGGTAAGACCAACATTTCTGCTGCAAGCGACCTGACTGGTGGCCTCGGGACACACAGCGGCAAAATTCTTCTAGGACCGGACACTTCTGGTTTTTAACGGGAGTCCCAATCTCACGCTCCCTGCCTCCACCTCACTGCTCCCAAACCCCTTGGGAGAGAGAGCTCACAGCCAGGACAGGAACATTCTTGAGACTGCAGAGCGGAAGAGACCACCAACACTGCCCACCTCTGCCCACATCCCTGGCCCAAGAGGAAACTGTATACGGCCTCTGGGTTCCCTTGGATAAGGGCACAGGAGCAGCAAGTCCACTGCGTCTGAGACGCCGCTGGAACCTGAAGGGACCGACCAGATAAACAGTTCTCTGCACCCAAATCCCGTGGGAGGGAGAGCTAAACCTTCAGAGAGGCAGACAAGCCTGGGAAACCAGAAGAGACTACACTCTGCCCACATCTCTGACTCCAGAGGAAAACACCAAACGCCATCTGGAACCCTGGTGCATGGAAGCTCCCAGAAGGGCAGCACAGATCTTCCTGGTTGCTGCCCCCCAGGGAGAGCTCATAAGCAACACCTCACAAGCAAACTTGAGCCTCGGGACCACAGGTAAGACAAACCTTCCTGCTCCAAGCGACCTGCCTGGTGAACTCAAGACACAGGCCCACAGGAACAGCTGAAGACCTGTAGATAGGAAAAACTACACGCCCGAAAGCAGAACACTCTGTCCCCATAACTGGCTGAAAGAAAACAGGAAAACAGGTCTACAGCACTCCTGACACACAGGCTTATAGGACAGTCTAGCCACTGTCAAAAATAGCAGAACAAAGTAACACTAGAGATAATCTGATGGCGAGAGGCAAGCACAGGAACCCAAGCAACAGAATCCAAGACTACATGGCATCATCGGAGCCCAATTCTCCCACCAAAGCAAACACAGAATATCCAAACACACCAGAAAAGCAAGATCTAGTTTCAAAATCATATTTGATCATGATGTTGGAGGACTTCAAGAAAGACATGAAGAACTCCCTTAGAGAAACACAGGAAAACACAAATAAACAAGTAGAAGCCCATAGAGAGGAGACACAAAAATCCCTGAAAGAATTCCAGGAAAACACAATCAAACAATTGAAGGAATTAAAAATGGAAATAGAAGCAATCAAGAAAGAACACATGGAAACAACCCTGGATATAGAAAACCAAAGGAAGAGACAAGGAGCCATAGATACAAGCTTCACCAACAGAATACAAGAGATAGAAGAGAGAATCTCAGGAGCAGAAGATTCCATAGAAATCATTGACTCAAGTGTCAAAGATAATGTAAAGCGGAAAAAGCTACTGGTCCAAAACATACAGGAAATCCAGGACTCAATGAGAAGATCAAACCTAAGGATAATAGGTATAGAAGAGAGTGAAGACTCCCAGCTCAAAGGACCAGTAAATATCTTCAACAAAATCATAGAAGAAAACTTCCCTAACCTAAAAAAAGAGATACCCATAGGCATACAAGAAGCCTACAGAACTCCAAATAGATTGGACAAGAAAAGAAACACCTCCCGTCACATATTAGTCAAAACACCAAACGCACAAAATAAAGAAAGAATATTAAAAGCAGTAAGGGAAAAAGGTCAAGTAACATATAAAGGCAGACCTATCAGAATCACACCAGACTTTTTGCCAGAAACAATGAAAGCCAGAAGATCCTGGACAGATGTCATACAGACCCTAAGAGAACACAAATGCAAGCCCAGGTTACTGTATCCAGCAAAACTCTCAATTAACATAGAAGGAGAAACCAAGATATTCCATGACAAAACCAAATTTACACAATATCTTTCTACAAATCCAGCACTACAAAGGATAATAAATGGTAAAGCCCAACATAAGGAGGGAAGCTATACCCTAGAAGAAGCAAGAAACTAATCGTCTTGGCAACAAAACAAAGAGAAGAAAAGCACACAAACACAACCTCACATCCAAATATGAATATAACAGGAAGCAATAATCACTATTCCTTAATATCTCTCAACATCAATGGTCTCAACTCCCCAATAAAAAGATATAGATTAACAAACTGGATACACAATGAGGACCCTGCATTCTGCTGCCTACAGGAAACACACCTCAGAGACAAAGACAGACACTACCTCAGAGTGAAAGGCTGGAAAACAACTTTCCAAGGAAATGGTCAGAAGAAGCAAGCTAGAGTAGCCATTCTAATATCAAATAAAATCAATTTTCAACTAAAAGTCATCAAAAAAGATAAGGAAGGACACTTCATATTCATCAAAGGAAAAATCCACCAAGATGAATTCTCAATCCTAAATATCTATGCCCCAAATACAAGGGCACCTATATAAGTAAAAGAAATCTTACTAAAGCTCAAAACACACATTGAACCTCACACAATAATAGTAGGATATTTCAACACCCCTCTCTCATCAATGGACAGTTCATGGAAACAGAAATTAAGCAGAGACATAGACAGACTAAGAGAAGTCATGAACCAAATGGACTTGACAGATATTTATAGAACATTCTATCCTAAAGCAAAAGGATATACATTTTTCTCAGCTCCTCATGGTACTTTCTCCAAAATTGACCATATAATTGGTCAAAAAATGGGCCTCAACAGGTACAGAAAGATAGAAATAATCCCATGCGTGCTATCAGACCACCACGGCCTAAAGCTGGTCTTCAATAACAATGAGGGAAGAATGCCCACATATACGTGGAAATTGAACAATGCTCTACTCAATGATAATCTGGTCAAGGAAGAAATAAAGAAAGAAATTAAAGAATTCTTAGAATTTAATGAAAATGAAGGTACAACATACCCAAACTTATGGGACAAAATGAAAGCTGTGCTAAGAGGAAAACTCATAGCTCTGAGTTTCTGCAGAAAGAAACAGGAGAGAGCATATGTCAGCAGCTTGACAGCACACCTAAAAGCTCTAGAACAAAAAGAAGCAAATACACCCAGGAGAAGTAGAAGGCAGGAAATAATCAAACTCAGAGCCGAAATCAACCAAGTAGAAACAAAAAGAACCATAGAATCAACAGAACCAAAAGTTGGTTCTTTGAGAAAATCAACAAGATAGATAAACCCTTAGCCAGACTAACGAGAGGACACAGAGAGTGTGTCCAAATTAACAAAATCAGAAATGAAAAGGGAGACATAACTACAGATTCAGAGGAAATTCAAAAAATCATCAGATCTTACTATAAAAGCCTATATTCAACAAAACT